>NC_080192.1:81324480-81584480 GCF_030028045.1 Hippopotamus amphibius kiboko
CTGCACTGTTGGTGGGAATGTAAATTGATACAAACGTTATGGAAAACAGTATGGAGTTTCCTTAAAAAACTAAAAATAGAACTACCACATGACCCAACAATCCCACTACTGGGCATATACCTGGAGAAAACCATAATTCAAAAAGTTACATGTACCATAATATTCATTGCAACATGGAGGAGTGACATGGGATTACATTTTCAAAGGGGACATCAGTGGTTGTACATTGACTGCATGGTTGTGAGTAGGAGCAGAGACTTTTGGGGGCCCCTGCAGAAGTGTAGACAAGAAATCACAGGAGCTGGGACCACGGGATGCTGAGAAGTGTGGAAAACAGGAGTTATGCTTTGGAGGTGCAGCTGGAAGTCTTGGACACAAGATCTGAAGGAAAACAAAGATGGAGTCAAGTTAGAAGGAATCCATTTGAAAATGATTCCAAGTCTGTTCATTCCAAGTCAATATATTGAAATCAAAATCAGCAGTGGGGAAAGTTCATCCCTGGCCATGCCTGGAGACACTATGGCTGGAGAAGAAGGTGCAGCTTCTCCAGGAGGACTGGGGGGATCTAAGGGAAAAGGGAACCAGAGCAGATGCTTTGGAACAGAGCCCGTGGCCAGAGGAGAAAACAAAATAAAACGAGCTCACTAGACAAGACAATAAAAGCTCACCTTGTAACACCTTGAGATAAAAAAGTGAAACCAAGCACATACGGGCTTATAAAGAGCCTCAAATAAGAAAATCAACCCTCTGATATTTGTTTTTTTGTTTTGTTTTACAAAAGAGAGACTCACAGTCAGTACCATAGGTACAGTCTTTTGAGTTGGTGATCACTGGCTAGTGTTCAATTATATTACATGCAAATTAAGAAACATTTTAAATACGTTTACTGAAAACCAAGTTCAATTTCCAAGTTGAGACGTTGTAAGGACTGCAAAGCAGTCTGGCACAGTGAAAACCCTTTTCACTGTCAAGGTCCTAACACCACATCCTGCAGCAGAGAACAATACCTATCACCTGGGTGGCTTTTAGGTAAGTATTGAAACTTCTCTGAAGCTTGGAAGGGGTTAAGATTTGAAAATAAAGCCATCTTCTATATAACTTTGATTTGGGATTTCTTTACATCTTGCTCCATATACTATTTCATAAATCTGAAAATTTTAAAGGAAAATCATGGGTTTGGGTTCCATAAGGAAAAAGAAAGGGCACAAATTTTAAAAGGATCTAAAACCTTAATCTTATACAGATTACTCTTTGGACAGGTAAGAGAAGTGAACAGAATTGTTAGGTAACTTGCCTAATATAAACGTAGTTTGGGACATATCTAGGACCCAAATCCAAGTTTTTTTTTTTCTTAATAAAGACACATATTTAATAGCATGAATGGAAAAAGAAACTTCCACCCAGAGGTGACCTCTTAGGACACAGACAGTGAGGAGCCACCACAGTGAAAAGGGTCTGATTCAGATAAGAATCTAGACTGAGAATCACTATCTCAGGTATCATTCACAAGGTACCCACTTTCGTTGAGGAAGAAAAGGAGTAAATTAGAGTAAACTGTTTGATTAAAATATTACTTACATTTTAAAAAAATTCTTAAAATATCTCTTTCCAGATCCCCAAAACTCAGTCTCGCCCCACAATTTTACATTCTTTACACTTCACCCGTATAATTAAATGTTTGACTATGTACAAGGCCTTCAAGTTTTTTAATATGATTTGTTTGAAACTCTAGATGCAAAATTCATGTCAATCTTCATTTTATCTACATCTTTTTTCTACCCATTGTCATCAGAGTATGACAAGCAAAACTCTTTTATTGCAACAGCTTTTTTTTAAGTATAGCAATATGCTTAATGTTTTGTTTACAGTAAAAAGGCTTAAAATGCTATTTTTCTTCTCTTTATTTAGAAGCAATCAGTCTCCCTCTCACTGAGCTCTTACTATAGACAACCAATATCCAGAATTATACCACATCAGCTGTGTGGGAAAAACGCATGCATTGTTTCTTTTTTGGTAGTGTATGCCAATGAAATCCCTAGGTAGCTAGCTTTCAAACAGTCAGATATAAAATTAACAAATGAAACATCTGTTCCTCACTATTATTTTATAATCACATTAATTGGCAGATGTCTTTAGGTAACAGAAAAAAGCATATCAGCCATTACGTGTGTTTCCATAGGGTCAGGCTTATGACCACTGGGTATCACACACCTAAAAGACTGTCTCAGCAGGAAACCAAGTTACCCTGGACTCAGAGAGTAGCCAGCTTTCTCCCCATGCAAACCTCCTGGCAGGAGGGCTAGCTGCCCACTGACAACAGGAACCAGGATGCCCTGTTTTACGCTATTGTGGAGAACCTTACCCTCACCGCTGCCAGGTTTGGTTTTTCAATTATCATGTAGTTTGCACAAAAGCACTGTGCCAATTCAATTACTGCCTGATTAATGGAGTGTTGCAGGTTTATTTCAGGGGTCTAGCTATCTATTAATTAGCATATTGGGGCCTATCCTCTACTGTTTTGTCCTGATATGCTTTGAAAAGTCCCCAATGCAATTAAAAAACTCTAATATGCTTTAAATAGTTATTTGAGAAAACACATCCAGACTTTTTTAAACTCCTTGGGGATTTTTTAAGCACATCCAGATTTATTAGAAGGCATCTACAATTCCTTTAAAAACACATTCTTCTTTCCTCTACTAGGTTCTGGAGTTTACCCTCTGTGTTGGGCAGCAGAGCTCCTGTTTCCTGCATCTGGGGAAGGAGGTGGCATGAGAAAAGACCATATCTGAGAGTTTCATCCAGTGGTTTGCTTTCTTAAGATCTTCTTCAGTTTGCTGTGAGTTGTAAATTTGATTAGTGACTGAATCTAACGTGGAGTCTCTGCAGGAGTCTCTCTGGAGCTCTGTCCATGTTCAATAAGGAGTGATGATTAGAATGAGTTGTGAACTATATTGCATTTCTTTGGCATTTTGTTTCCTAGAGCATGCCATTAAGAATGAATGCTTCTTAGTCGGCAAACACAGATCCTTCTCTTAGTAGCCACTGTGTTTGCCATTTTATGTATGGCCACTTTTATATACAGATGGGCTAAAAAACTGTAGACTCTGACGTTAGTATTTGCAAATGCCATATGTAAATTCAAGATAGTGGAGGGGCAGAGGAGACTCATTTGCTAGCAGTAGAAGATGTGCAAAAGAAGGATAGGAGATTAGACTGTAATAGGAGAGTGTGGCTGCATTTAGTTAAAATATAGGTTAACAACATGACACACCTCTGGCATCAAGGAACACTGACAGTGTTATGATGCTCTAAGTTTGAATAATACTTTAATTATATAATACTTTATATAATATAGACATATATATATAAAGAAATACAGGCATGTAAAATATATAATAGATGTAAAATATGTGATATATATGTAATATATTAAATATGAACGCTATAAGAATCTGGGTCTGTGGTCAACAGGTAAGATACCAGATGTTAAAGAGAGCAGGAGGAGGAGAGGATCAAGATGGCAGAGTAGGAGGACATGCTCTCACTTCCTCTTGCAAGAGCACTGGAATTACAACTAAATGCTGAACAATCATCCACAGAAAGACACTGGAACTCACCAAAAAAGACACCCCACATCCAGAGACAGAGAAGAAGCTGCAATGAGATGGTAGGAGGGGCAAAATTGCGTTAAAATCAAATCCCATAATTGCTGAGTGGGTGACTCACAAGCTGGAGAACAGTTATACCACAGTAGTTCACCCACTAAGGTGAGGGGTCTGAGCCCCACGTCAGGCTTCCCAACCTGGGAGTCCAGCAATGGGAGGAGGAATCCCCAGAGAATCAGATTTTGAAAGCCAGAGGGATTTGATTGCAGGACCTCCACAGGACTGGGAGAAACAGAGACTCCACTCTTGGAGGATACAGAAAAAAGTGTGCTCACCAGGACCCAGGGGGAAGGAGAAGTGACCCCATAGGAGGCTGAACCAGACCTACCTGCTGGTGTTGGAGGGTTGCCTGCAGAGGTGGGGGGCAGCTGTGGCTCACTGAGGAAACAGGGAAACTTGTGGCATGGGTTCTGGGAAGTACTCATTGGTGTGAGCCCTTCCAGAGTCCAGCATTAGCCCCATCAAAGAGCCTGTAAGCTCCAATGCTGGGTAGCCTCAGGCCAAAAAGCCAACAAGGTGGAAACACAGTCCAACCCACTGGCAAAAAAAAGCATATTAAAGTCTTACTGAGCTCCACCCACCCAGTCCTACCCATCATCAGTCCTACCCATCATCAGTCCCTCCCATCAGGAAGCACCCAAGAGTCTCCTAGATATCTTCCTCCACAAGAGGGCAGACAGCAGTATCAAGCAGTATCAGCAGTATTTTCTCTTGTGGAACTGAAAATCACAGCCACAAAAAGATAGAGAAAATGAAAAGGCAAAATACTTTGTACCAGATGAAGAGACAAGATAAAACCCCAGAAAAACAACTAAATGAAGAGGAGATAGGCACCCTTCCAGAAAAAGAATTCAGAATAATGATGCTGAAGATAAGTGAGGACTTTGAAAAGAGACTGCATGCAAAGATCAAAAAGTTTACTAAAGACCTAGAAGAATTAAAGAGCAAACAAAGAGAGATATGCAACACAATAACTGAAATAAAAAATACACTAGAAGGAACCAATAGCAGATTAACTGAGGCAGAAGGGCCAATAAGTGACCTGGAAGATCAAATGGTGATAATCACTGATGCAGAAAAGAATAAAGAGAAAAGAATGAAAAGAACTGAAGACTGCCTAAGAGACCTCTAGGACAATGTTAAATGCACCAACATTCACATTATAGGGGTCCCGGAAGGAGAAGAGAGAGAGCAAGGACCCAAGAAAATACTGGAAGAGATTATAGTTGAAAACTTCCCTAACATGGGAAAGGAAATAGTTACCCAAGTCCAGGAAGCACAGAGAGTCCCAGGCAGGATAAACCCAAGGAGAAACATGCCAAGACATATAGTAGTCAAACTGACAAAAATGAAAGACAGAGAAAACTTATTCAAAGCAACAAGGGAAAAATGACAAATAACATACAAGGGAACTCCTATCAGGTTAACAGCTGATTTCTCAGCAGAAACTCTGCAAGCCAGAAGGGAGTGGCACAATATATTTAAAGTGTTGAAAGGGAAGAACCTACAACCAAGAATACTCTACCCAGCAAGGATCTCATTCAGATTTGAGGGAGAAATCAAAAGCTTTACAGACAAGCAACAGCTAAGACAATTCAGCACCACCAAACCAGCCCTACAACAAATGCTAAAGGAACTTCTCTAAGCAGGAAACATAAGAGAAGAAAAGGACCTAAAAAACAGAAACAATTAAGAAAATGGTAGTAAGAACATGCATATCAATAATTACCTTGAATGTAAATGGACTAAATGCACCAACCAAAAGACACAGACTGGCTGAATGGATACGAAAACAAGACCCATATATATGCTGTCTACAAGAGACCCACTTCAGACCTAGGGACACATACAGACTGAAAGTGAGGGGATGGAAAAATATATTCCATGAAAATGGAAATCAAAAGAAAGCTGGAGTAGCAATACTCATATCAGATAAAATAGACTTTAAAATAAAAAATGTTACAAGAGACAAGCACGGACACTACATAAAGATCAAGGGATCAATCTAAGAAGAAGACATAACAATCATAAATATATATGTACCCAATATAGAAGCACCGCAATACATAAGGCAAATGCTAACAACTATGAAAGAGGAAATTGACAGTAACACAATCATAGTGGGGGACTTTAATTCCCCACTTACACCAATGGACAGATCATCCACACAAGAAGTTAATAAGGAAACACAAGCTTTAAATGACACAATAAATCAGCTTGACTTAACAGATATCTATAGGATACTACATCCAAAAATAGCAGATGACACGTTCTTCTCAAGTGCACATGGAACATTCTCCTGGATAGATCACATCTTGGGTCATAAATCAAGCCTTGGTAAATTCAAGAAAATTGAAATCATGTCAAGCATCTTCTCTGACAACAACACTGTGAGATTAGGAATGAATTACAGAAAAAAAAATGTAAAAAACACAAACACGTGGAGGCTAAACAATATGCTACTAAATGACCAAGAGATCACTGAGGAAATTAAAGAGGAAATCAAAAAATACCTAGAGACAAATGACAATGAAAACACAACGATCCAAAACCTATGGGATGCAGCAAAGGCAGCTCTAAGAGAGAAGTTTATAGCAATACAATCCTACCTCAAGAAATAAGAAACATCCCAAATAAACAATGTCACTTTACACCTAAAGAAACTAGAGGAAGAAGAGCAAACAAAACCCAAAGTTAGTAGAAGGAGAGAAATCATAAAGATCAGAGCAGAAATAAATGAAACAGAAACAAAGAAAACAATAGTAAAAATCAATAAAACTAAAAGCTGGTTTTTTGAGAAGATAAATAAAATTGATAAATCTCTAGCAAGACTCATCAAGAAAAAGAGGGAGAGGACTCAAATCAATTAAATTAGAAATGAAACAGGAGAAGTTACAATGGACACTGCAGAACTAAAAAGCACCATGAGAGACTATTACACGCAACTATATGCCAATAAAATGGACACCCTGGATGAAATGGACAGATTCTTAGAAAGATAAAACCTTCCAAGACTGAATCAGGAAGAAATAGAAAATATGAACAGACCAATCACAAGTAATGAAATTGAAACTGTGATTAAAAATCTCCCAACAAACAAAAGTCCAGGACCAGGTGGATTCACAGGTGAATTTTATCAAACAGTTAGAGAAGAGCAAACACCCGTCCTTCTCAAGATCTTCCAAAACATTGCAGAGGAAGGAACACTCCCAAACTCATTCTATGAGGCCACCATCACCCTAATACCAAAACCAGACAAAGATACTACAAGAAAAGAAAACTACAGACCAATATCACTGATGAATTCAGATGCAAAAATCCTCAATAGAATACTAGCCAACAGAATCCAACAACACATTAAAAGGATCATCCACCATGATCAAGTGGGGTTTATGCCTGGAATGCAAGGATTCTTCAATATACGCACATCAATCAATGTGATACACCATATTAATAAATTGAAGGATAAAAACCACATGATCATCTCAATAGATGCAGAAAAAGCTTTTGACAAAATTCAACACCCATTTAGGATAAAAACTCTCCAGAAGGTGGGCATAGAGGGAACCTACCTCAACATAATAAAGGCCATATACAACAAACCCACAGCAAACATCATTCTCAATGGTGAAAAATTGAAAGTATTCCCCCTAAGATCAGGAACAAGCCAAGGATGTCCACTCTCTCCACTACTATTCAGCACAGTTTTGGAAGTCCTTGCCATAGCAATCAGAGAAGAAAAAGAAATAAAAGGAATCCAGATTGGAAAAGAAGAAATAAAACTGTCACTGTTCACAGATGACATGATATTATGCATAGAAAATCCTAAAGATGCCACCAGAAAACTACTTGAGCTAATCAATGAATTTGGTAATGTTGCAGGATACAAAATTAACACACAGAAATCTCTTGCATTTCTATACACCAACAATGAAAGAGCAGAAAGAGAAATTAAGGAAACAATCCCATTCATCACTGCAACAAAAAGAATAAAATACCTAGGAATAAACCTAACCAAGGAGGTGAAAGACCTGTACTCAGAAAACTATAAGACACTGATGAAAGAAATCAAAGTTGATACAAACAGATGGAGGGACATACCATGTTCTTGGATTGGAAGAATCAACATTGTGAAAATGACTATACTACCCAAAGCAATTTACAGATTCAATGCAATCCCAATCAAATTACCAATGGCATTTTTCACTGAACTAGAATAAGAAATTTTTCAATTTGTGTGGAAATGCAAAAGACCCCGAATAGCCAAAGCAATCTTGAGAAGGAAAGATGGAGCTGGTGGAATCAGGCTTCCTGACTTCAGGCTATACTACAAGGCTACAGTGATTAAGACAGTATGGTACTGGCACAAAAAACAGAAATATAGATCAATGGAACAGGATACAAAGGCCAGAGATAAACTATGGTCAACTAATCTATGACAAAGGAGGCAAGGATATACAATGGAAAAAAGGCAGCCTCTTCAATAAATGGTTCTGGGAAAACTGGACAGCTACATGGAAAAGAATGAAATTAGAACACTCCTTAACACCACACACAAAAATAAACTCAAAATGGATTAAAGACCTAAATGTAAGGCCAGACACTATAAAACTCCTAGAGGAAAACCCAGGAAGAACACTCTTCGACATAAATCACAGCAAGATCTTTTTTGATCCACCCCCTAGAGTAATGGAAATAAAAACAAAAATAAATCAGTGGGACCTAATGAAACTTCAAAGCTTCTGCACAGCAAAGGAAACTCTAAGCATGATAAAAAGACAACCCTCAGAATGGGAGAGAATATTTGCAAACAAATCAACAGACAATGGATTAATCTCCAAAATATATAAACAGTTCATCCAGCTCTATATCAAAAAAGCAAACAGCCCAATCAAAAAATGGGCAGAAGACCTAAATAGGCATTTCTCCAAAGAAGACCTACAGATGGCCAAGAGGCACATGAAAAGCTGCTCAACATCACTAATTATTGGAGAAATGCAAATCAAAACTACAATGAGGCATCACCTCACACCAGTTAGCATGGGTATCATCAGAAAATCTACAAACAGTAAATGTTGGAGGGGATGTGAAGAAAAGGGAACGCTCTTGCACTGTTGGTGGGAATGTAAATTGATACAGCCACTATGAAGAACAGTATGGAAGTTCCTCCAAAACTAAAAATAGAGTTACCATATGACCCAGCAATCCCACTCCTGGGCATATACCCAGAAAAAACTATAATTCAAAGAGACACATGCACTCCAATGTTCATTGCAGTACTATTTACAACAGCCAGAACACGGAAGCAATCTAAAGGTCTATCAACAGATGAATGGATAAAAAAGATGCGGTACGTATATACAATGGAATATTACTCAGCTGTAAAAAGCAATGAAACTGGGACATTTATAGAGACATGGATGGACCTAGAGACTGTCATACAGAGTGAAATGTCAGAAAGAGAAAAACAAATATTGTATATTAACACATATGCGGACTATAGAAAAATGCTATAAATCAACCAGTTTGCAAGGCAGAAATAGAGACCCAGATGTAGAGAACAAACATATGGACGCCAAGTGGGGAAAGCGAGGATGGTTGGGGGGGAATGAATTGGGAGATTGGGATACCAAATTGTACACTCTAAATATATGCAGTTTATGGTCTGTTAACTGTATCTCAATAAAAGTTCTTAAAAAAAAAAAAAGAGAGAGAGCAGGAAAAAACAGTGGCCAGTTAGGGAGTCACTTCAAATTCAACAGTGATGTGATAGAAAAATAAACCACACTAATGCCAGGTGAAAGATTTTCTACTTAAAGAGACTTCATATTAAGCTGTAACCCAACAGCTATGTCATATGTCACCTACCATCTAATAACCTCAGTGTTCCCAACTACAAGATGGGGATGCTAGCCTTAAGGCCTGAAGAATTTGCAATAATAATGGGATGTTTGCCGATAGTGTCCTCTTTGGTAGGAAGAATGATAAAACACACATATTTTACGGTAATGATTTTATAACATCCCACACATGGAGCAGGTCATCAGTTATTTTTTTTAGATGAATAAAATATTCAACATGATGGGTGTAATGGATTCAAGCTTGAATTGTATTCAGTACCGAGCTAGTAAATACAAGACAATTGTATGGGTACGGTTCCCCCTGTACTGTTAATCCCCACAGTGACTAACTAGTTATCACTGTGAAATGTATGTACACAGAACCAGCAATGATGCAGTCCGATACCATCCACATATTGTTGAGTTTTCCTGTCTCCCAGATGCAATGCCCTTCAGAAATAATGGCATGAGACCAGTGGGTAAAGTGGCTATCTACCTCCTAAAAAACAATACCTCACTTGTGCATTTGTTCATTCACTCCTGCATTCATTTATTCAGTTACTACCAGTGGGTCCATATGCTAAAGACCATGTTAAGCATTTTGGACAGGACCTTTTCCACTTGTCCTTCCATTATTCCCATATGAAAGAATGGGTAGAAAAAATGAATAATAATCTTTATTTTTTCTCATTCAAAGGCATGTTGCATGTATCAAAGAAATCCATCCCTCCTCAAAATACCTACTCACTACAAGAAGAGGAATAAACATTTTAGAAACCATCTACTTTTCCTGTTGAAAACTTCAGGGTATGCATAGATCAAGCTTGGAATCATTTGTATCTGTAAAGTGTTGCCTTGAAGTAACAAAAATAAATAAATAAATAAATGGAAATGTTTATGTCCTAAGAAAAATGTGTGGAATGTTTATTTTATAGAACAGGAAATAAAGTATAAATCCAGAATTTTGAGTAATATCACCTCTCTGCCCTGGATTAGAACTGTTGGTTCCTTCTGGTTCAAACCCACCTCTAGCTTTCCAGCTTGAATGGTGAGTGACTTATTCTGATCAAGTCCACAGGGAATGGTGACATGAAGCATTTGCTCTGAGGTAGTGATGTGTAAGCAGGCCCAAATGCTCAGCGTGGTGAGTGCTGATGGATACAGAGGTAACTAAATCACACACGCTGTAGGCTCTGGGGCAGTGGAGCTCAGGTACCTTCACAACTCCCAGGAGACGATCGCAGCAGCAGAAGTTAGGCTACAAGAAAACAGAGCCTTTGAGTATGAGTGCATAACTTAACAACACTGGGGTAATAAGTCAAAAGTTAGTGTTTGCAACTCTGGAAAACTGCTCATTTTTTTCATCCTCCATGCTCTGATATACTGTGTGTATATTTACATAGTTGTAACTGAACACCTTAGAGTCACCAAATATCATGACGAATTTTTCAAATTCAATGGGCAAACCCCCAAAGTATTTCAGCCATATATTTCCCAATCTGAAATTTTAAAAGTTGTGTACCATAAGGGAAATTTACTCCACATGCTTCGCAGCTAATTGTGAATAAACACACGTCTGACATTCCACAAAATACACATTTTTCTCACTTACAGAGTTTTAAAAATATAAAAGAAAGGTCTTTTGAGAATGTTTGGAAAACATTGAAAAAGGACTTCAAGATATTCTCAAGTAATAAAACAAAGTTGATGTGATTTGAAAAACATTTGCCTTGCATTTAACCCATTGTTGTTAGAGATTTAATTTTGAAAGCACGTTTTTCTAATAAATGAAAGCAAGATCTATGCAAGCAACTTGGTTAAAATAATCAGTGCCCAGAACCAGCATGAGAATAATGAGAATTTCAAGAATGTTTAAGAAATAAGCTAACCAGTAAATAAATTTGACTTTTGAAGTTTTATTTTCTTTTCAAATTTAAAGAACTTTTGAAACATTTACTTCAAAGCAGAATATTGAACTCACTCGGTTTCAAAATAGTGTTAACACCCTTGATAAACTTAACTCTTTACCTCTAAAATAATATTTTTAAAAATTTGTGTGAATATGTAATGTAACAGTCTTCATAATTATTTTATCAGCATCATTTAGAAGGCAACATTAAGTCAGTTATGTCACATACAATATTTAATTATCTCACCAAAGTTTAGGTAGGTTTCTAATGCCGTTTGGAGATTTTTTTTAAAGTGTTTAACTTGAAAAGCCATTAACATTCCTTTTTCTAATCAAACGATCATAAAATTTTTAAAAGTATTATTAGATTTAAAAACACATACTCTATTCTCACTAGTGTAGAAAATAAACTGTTTTCTACTTGGAATCATTGTTAGTAATTTTAACGTATACATGTTTAGAGGTTAATTTTTAAAATGATGGTTTTATTAGGTCAACTTAAAAAAATGTTTAAAAAGATCTAAGCATTTCTGTGAAATTTGTTCCATGTTTAGGAGAAAGATGAACACACTTCTAGATTTTCACTCTATGCCAAAGTTTCAACCCACAGAGGTTGTTTACGGTTCAGATAAAAAAAACCTCAGAAAGTATAAATGTGAAGACAACGTTAACTACAGTGTTACAAATGCAATGTTGTAACTTTATATGTTAATCTATCAATACACCGCATGTGCAAACATATGTTTATAGACAGGGAGACAGAAATATACAAACGAGGAGATAAAATTCTTGTATCTCATTTGATGTTCTATAATTTCTATCAATTTATGAATGTTTTGCTTTTGTGTTATGATTTCATTTGAAGTTGACATAATGCAACTTGGGCTTCTTTGCAAAGACCTCATCACTAACATTCTCAAAGCTGGGGCTGCCAGCCTGCTCAGAAGATGGGGAAGAAACTGCCTGCTGGGACCATTACAGGCGGCACTAGATAATCAGAACACTTGCAGTGGAAAACTTTTAGAGGGTCTTTGGTAGGCAGCACAGGTATGCATTCAATTTTATGAGCACATCTGTTATATCTACATTTCTAAATTTGGCCCTTAGGGTTCAGCAGAAAATCTGTGGCAAAAGAAAAATAAGACGGTGCTTTAACAGTCTTCCTCTGACCCACTGGAGGAGCCCAGCTCATTTGCTAATCATGATGAAACAAACAAAATTCAGGGACAAACAAGACAGTTTATTTTGAGAAGAAGCCCCCTGTGCAAAAGGCTTCCCTCTGTCGATGGCAGGGTGCTCAGACAAAGATTAAAGAAGACCTGAGGCCCCATTTGTTTCTTCTCTTGTTTTTACTCAAGTTACATGATTCTGCAAAACACTTAGGTGAAGTATGCTATGGAATTAGCAGATGGCTTTAATTTTCATTTGGGATATAAGGCATATCCCAATTTTCTTTACTAATGTGATGGATAAGTTTTAAGAAGGTTTAAAATTCTAAGTTTAACTTTGATAGTTGCATAAAGAATGCAGGATTATATTATTAAAAGCAAGCATTGGAGTTCTTAGAAACCATGGAAGAAAGCTTTAGATAGTATGTGGCAGCAAAGATACTTTTCTTTTTAAAGAAATTTTATCTCCAGGAGAAAGGTGCTTGGGGTTAAAATTCTTAAGATATATTTTATTTCCTGGGACAAGCATTTAAGATCTTTAAGTCAATTTTTGATTACTTTTTCCAAAATAATGTAGCTCTTTTTCTGGCTATAAACAAAACAGATATGCATTGTAAACAATTTAGACAGATTAAGTAATAAGAGAATTCCATCATCCAAACACAAGCCCACACTAACACGTTTCTCTAGACATACACACAACACACATTTTTATAAAAATTGTTATCATAATACCCTTATTTTGTAAACTTCCTTTTCTCCACTTAACTATGTGAAAAAATATGTACATTGGAGTGTGTATTTATAAACACACCTGCCTCCTTGTTAACAAATATAGATTTATAGTCTCAATTTTATTTTCTGAATAATATTTTATTTTAGGGAGATACAGTTCCTTAAACAGTCCTTTATATCAGATATAGAGGCTTCCAATGTTTTGTTACTATAAACCAGAATGTACTATTTTTTCATTCAAATAGTATTTATTGTTAATTTCTATTTTTTGTATAATGTCTTCTTTCATTATTTCTAATCAATAATTTGCCTTTTCTTATTAATTTCTTAGAATTCTTTATAAAAATAATATTTTGGGAGAAAAGATGGCGGCGAAGTAGAGAGACGTGGAGTGCATCCCTCTCCACAGATGCATTGGGAATGCACAGAAGGACGCAGTAATTCCCACAGAGAACCAGCTGAACACCAGCAGACGGCCTCGGACACCAGAAAGGGCTGCGGGGAGCCCGACATAGCCGGTAGGGAGGCATCTACGAGGGCTCAAAGAGGGTGAAGCGGCGGAGCTGTGGCAGACGGGAGGGAGTGAGAAACATAGAGAGGGTCTGCAGCGCAGTTCAGCGTTCCCAGACCAAGACATAGATCCGCGGCTGAACGGAGGGTCCGGGAGCGGGAGCGTGGGAACCGGAGAGCTGGTTCAGGGTGAGAAACATTGTTGCCGGTAGGGTGACAGACCGAGAGGACAGGAGGGAGGAGGTCCGCGGAGAGGAGTACCCGTCCCTGAGAGCTGCGCGGCCATGATGGCGGCTGGAGGCTGCAGGCTCACGGGCGGCGGGGAGGAGCCGCGCGCATAGCCTCTCTCTCTTTCGGCGCCTCTGCAACAGGCAGTGGAGAGACGCCCGTGGGCCACCTAAGGCCCTCAGGGATAACAAGCACCCTCAGGCACTCGGGCGGGGCTAGATTAAAACCCCTTGCAATGCCAGCAGCAGGGAGGCTGCCGAGAGAAAAAAAAAAACAGCAACAGCAACAGCATCAAAAAGAAAAAAAACCCCGAGAGAGGCCCAACTCTAAGACTTTCTGTTTACGTCTAAGCCACCAGCGCCCTCTGCAACAGGCACCTCCAAGCCTGAGTGAAACAACAGTGCGCCACTGCTCACTCACTCCCAGGAGAAGGAGCCACTATTGTACCCTCTCCCTCCCCACACACCGAGGCTTACAGACGAACAATAAAGGAAACTCTGCTGGTCACAGAATAACGCAAAAAAACCCAAGGCAAGGAGAAGGACACTTACAGCTGAGACGCTAAGGAAACAGAAATAGTAGTATCAATACCTATTGAACTGGTCCATTCTGGGATCAGTTCTGGATTTTTTTTTTTTCTTTTTCTCTCTCTCTTTTTTTGATTTATTAAATATGATCTTAGCCCTAAGGGATCTACAAGTTTTATAACATAATTTTTTAATGATATTTTTTATTCCTTTTTTTTTTTTGCCTTTTTATATACTTCTATATCTAGCTAAGTTTTTGGTAGTATGGACAATATATCTCTCATACTTTCCTTTCATCCCTATCTTTTATACATTTCTATTCCTTTCTTTTTATTTGCATATTTCCAACCACATTACGCTCTGCTGTTCCCCTTTCTTCCAGCCATTTTAAGTTTATTTTATCTTAACATACTTATAAGCAACACTATTGATCTGCTCAGACTCCTTGCTCTATTCTCCAGATGATGCACTGCCTTGGTATTTAATATTAGGCTTTTGTCTTTATCTTAGTTCTTAGTACAGTTGTCTAATTACATTCCGAGAATCTCCATTCTCTCTGGTGGTACTCTAGCTCTTTTCTACATTTGATCCTAGCTTACAAAATCTCCCTGGATTGATGTTTCTATGTTTAGGGTGTTATTTGTTTGTTTGTTTGCTTTTGCTTTTGTCTCTGATTTGTTCTGTTTCAGTTGTCAATTTCTGTTGGGTTTCTCTTTGAATATCTGATAGCACACTGGGGTTCTGTCAGGTCTTTCTAGAGCCTTATGTCCTAACGGATTCAGTAATTGTGTGTCTTATACATGTATGTGTTTCCTAGACTTAATATTCGTTTAATCCAATACTTGGACATTAGTCTGAGGCTTGGACAGTCTTCTA
The DNA here is from genome assembly GCF_030028045.1 of Hippopotamus amphibius kiboko. Classification (NCBI taxonomy): domain Eukaryota; kingdom Metazoa; phylum Chordata; class Mammalia; order Artiodactyla; family Hippopotamidae; genus Hippopotamus; species Hippopotamus amphibius. Next base: position 81,339,940 of record NC_080192.1, read on the forward strand.
TAAACACCTCTATCGCCAGGACAAGCAACCCAAAAGTTTGGACAACCGTGAGGAAACAAAGAAACACCATGCAGGCAAAGGAGCAGGAAAAAAACCCACAAGACCAAATAAATGAGGAGGAAATAGGAAAAATGCCTGAAAAAGAATTTAGAGTAATGATAGTAAAAATGATACAAAATCTCGATACCAAAATAGAGAAAGTACAAGAAACAGTTCATAAGAACTCAGAAAAACAAACAGCAATGGATAACAAAATAACTGAAATTAAAAATACTCTAGATGCTATAACCAGCAGAATGACTGAGGCAGAAGAACGAATAAGTGACTTGGAAGATAGAATGGGGGAAATAACTGCCACAGAGCAGGAAAAAGAAAAAAGAATAAAAAGAATAGAAGACAGTCTCAGAGACCTCAGTGATAACCTTAAACGTACCAACATTCGAATTATAGGCATCCCAGAAGAAGAAGAAAACAAGAAATGGTCTGAGAAAATATTTGAGGAGGTTATAGTGGAAAACTTCCCCAACATGGGAAAGGAAATAATGAACCAAGTCCAAGAAGCACAGAGAGTCCCATACAGAATAAACCCAAGGAGAAATACACCAAGGCACATATTAATCAAACTAACGACAATTAAACACAAAGAAAAAATATTAAAAGCAGCAAGAGAAAAGCAACAAACAACATATAAGGGAAAACCCATCAGGATAACAGCTGACCTTTCTACAGAAACTCTGCAGGCCAGAAGGGAATGGCAGGATATACTGAAAGTCCTGAAAGAGAGAAACCTACAGCCAAGAATACTCTACCCAGCAAGAATCTCATTCAGATTTGAGGGAGAAATCAAAAGCTTTCCAGACAAGCAAAAGTTAAGAGAATTCAGCACCACCAAACCAGCCTTACAACAAGTGCTAAAGGAACTCCTCTAAGTAGGAAACACAAGAAAAGGAAAACACCTACAAATACAAACTCAAAACAATTCAGAAAATGGTAATTGGAACACACATGTCAATAATCACTTTAAATGTAAATGGATTAAATGCTCCAACCAAAAGACACAGACTGGCTGAATGGATACAAAAACAAAACCCTTCTATATGCTGCCTACAAGAAACCCACTTCAGACCAAGGGATACATATAGACTGAAAGTAAAGGGATGGAACAAGATATTCCATGCAAATGGAAATCAAAAGAAAGCTGGAGTAGCAATACTCATATCAGACAAATTAGACTTGAAAGTAAAGACTATTAAAAGAGACAAGGAAGGACACTCCATAATGATCAAGGAATCCAATCAAGAAGAACATATCACAATGGTAAATATCTATGCCCCCAATATAGGAGCACCTCAATACATAAGGCAAATGCTAACAGCTATAAAAGGGGACATCGACAGGAACACAATAATAGTGGGAGACTTGAACACCCCACTTACATCAATGGACAGATCATCCAAACAGAAAATAAACAAAGACACACAAGCTTTAAATGACACATTAGACCATCTCAACTTAATTGATATTTATAGGACATTCCATCCAAAAATGACAGACTACACTTTCTTCTCAAGTGCACACAGAACATTTTCCAGGATAGATCACATCTTGGGTCACAAATCAAACCTTGGCAAATTCAAGAAAATTGAAATCATATCAAGCATCTTCTCAGACCACAACGCCATGAGACTAGATATCAATTACAGGAAAAAAACTGCAAAAAATACAAATACATGGAGGCTAAGCAATTCACTCCTAAACAACCAAGGAATCACTAAAGAAATCAAAGAGGAAATCAAAGTATATCTAGAAACAAATGACAATGAAAAATCAACAACCCAAAACCTATGGGACGCAGCAAAAGCAGTTCTAAGAGGGAAGTTTATAGCAATACAGTCCTACCTTAAGAAACAAGAAAATGATCAAATAAACAACCTAACCTTACACCTAAAAAAACTAGAGAAAGAAGAACAAAGAAACCCCAAAGTGAGCAGAAGGAAAGAAATCATAAAGATCAGAGCAGAAATAAATGAAAAAGAAAGGAAGGAAACCATAAGAAAAATAAATAAAACTAAAAGCTGGTTCTTTGAGAAGATTAACAAAATTGATAAACCATTAGCCAGACTCATCAAGAAAAAAAGGGAGAAGATGCAAATCAACAGAATTAGAAATGAAAAAGGAGAAGTCACAACGGACACCTCAGAAATACAAAACATCATGAGAGACTACTACAAGCAACTATATGCCAATCAATTAGATAACCTGGAAGAAATGGATACATTCTTAGAAAAATACAATCTTCCAAGACTGAACCAGGAAGAAATAGAAACCATGAACAGACCAATCACAAGTACGGAAATTGAGACTGTGATTAAAAATCTCCCAACACACAAAAGCCTAGGACCAGATGGGTTCACGGGCGAATTCTATCAAACATTTCGAGAAGAGTTAACATCTATCCTTCCCAAACTCTTCCAAAATATTGCAGAAGGCGGAGCACTCCCAAACTCATTCTACGAGGCCACCATCACCCTGATACCAAAACCAGGCAAAGATGTCACAAAAAAAGAAAACTACAGACCAATATCACTGATGAATATAGATGCAAAAATCCTCAACAAAATACTAGCTAACAGACTCCAACAGCACATTAAAAAAATCATACACCATGATCAAGTGGGGTTTATCCCTGCTATGCAAGGATTCTTCAATATACGCAAATCAATCAACATGATACATCATATCAACAAATTGAAGGATAAAAACCATATGATCATTTCAATAGATGCAGAAAAAGCTTTTGACAAAGTTCAACATCCATTTATGATAAAATCTCTCCAGAAAATGGGCTTAGAAGGAAATTACCTCAACATAATAAAAGCCATATATGAAAAACCAAAAGCCAACATCGTTCTCAATGGGGAAAAACTGGAAGAATTCCCTCTAAGAACAGGAACAAGACAAGGGTGTCCACTCTCACCACTATTATTCAACATAGTTTTGGAAGTTTTAGCCACAGCACTCAGAGAAGAAAAAGAAATCAAAGGAATCCAAATTGGAAAAGAAGAAGTAAAATTGTCACTCTTTGCAGATGACATGATATTATATATAGAAAACCCTAAAGACTCTACCAGAAAACTGCTAGCACTCATTGATGAGTTTAGTAAAGTAGCAAGATACAAAATTAATGCACAGAAATCTCTTGCATTCCTATACACTAACAATGGAAGAGCAGAAAGAGAAATTAAGGAAACTCTTCCATTCACCATTGCAACAAAAAGAATAAAATACCTAGGAATAAACCTGCCTAAGGAGGCAAAAGATTTGTATGCAGAAAACTTTAAGACATTGATGGAAGAAATCAAAGACGACACAAACAGATGGAAAGACATACCATGTACCTGGATTGGAAGAATCAACATCATGAAAATGATTGTACTACCCAAAGCAATTTACAGATTCAATGCAATCCCTATCAAATTACCAATGGCATTTTTCACAGAACTAGAGCAAGAAATCTTACGATTTGTATGGAAACGCAAAAGACCCCGAATAGTCAAAGCCATCTTGAGAAGGAAAAATGGAGCTGGTGGAATCAGGCTTCCTGACTTCAAACTATACTACAAGGCCATAGTGATCAAGACAGTATGGTACTGGCACAAAAATAGAAAGGACGATCAATGGAATAGAATAGAGAACTCAGAAGTAAGCCCAAACACATATGGGCACCTTATCTTTGACAAAGGAGGCACGAGTATACAATGGAAAAAAGATAGCCTCTTCAACAAGTGGTGCTGGGAAAATTGGACAGCAACATGTAAAAGAATGAAATTAGAACACTTCCTAACACCATACACAAAAATAAACTCCAAATGGATTAAAGACCTACATGTAAGGCCAGACACTATAAAACTCCTAGAGGAAAACATAGGCAGAACACTCTATGACATACATCAAAGCAACATCCTTTTGGACCCACCTCCTAGAATCATGGAAATAAAATCAAGAATAAACAAATGGGACCTCATGAAACTTAAAAGCTTTTGCACAGCAAAAGAAACCATAAACAAGACTAAAAGGCAACCCTCAGAATGGGAAAAAATAATTGCCTATGAAACAATGGACAAAGGATTAACCTCCAAAATATACAAGCAGCTCATGAAGCTTCATACCAAAAAAGCAAATAACCCAATCCACAAATGGGCAGAAGACCTAAATAGACATTTCTCCAAAGAAGACATACAGATGGCCAACAAACACATGAAAAGATGCTCAACATCACTCATCATCAGAGAAATGCAAGTCAAAGCCACAATGAGGTATCACCTCACACCAATCAGAATGGCCATCATCACAAAGTCTGGAAACCACAAATGTTGGAGAGGGTGTGGAGAAAAGGGAACTCTCCTGCACTGTTGGTGGGACTGTAAGTTGTTACAGCCACTGTGAAAAACAATTTGGAGGTTCCTTAAAAAACTACAAATTGAACTACCATATGATCCAGTAATCCCACTCCTGGGCCTATATCCAAAGAAAACCATAATCCCAAATGAAACTTGTACCATAATGTTTATTGCAGCACTATTTACAATAGCCAGGACATGGAAGCAACCTAAATGCCCATCAACAAATGAATGGATACAGAAGACGTGGCATATATATACAATGGAATATTACTCAGCTATAAAAAGGGATGAGATGGAGCTATATGTAATGAGGTGGATAGAACTACAGTTGGTCATACAGCGTGAAGTAAGTCAGAAAGAGAAGGACAAATATTGTATGCTAACTCACATATACGGAATCTAAAAATGGTACTGATGAACTCAGTGACAAGAATAAGGATGCAGATACAGAGAATGGACTGGAGAACTCGAGGTATGGGAGGGGGCGGGGGGTGAAGGGGAAACTGAGACGAAGCGAGAGAGTAGCACAGACATATATATACTACCAACTGTAAAATAGTCAGTGGGAAGTTGTTGTATAACAAAGGGAGTCCAAATCGAGGATGGAAGATGCCTTAGAGGACTGGGGCGGGGAGGGTGGGGGGGACTCGAGGGGGGGTGAGTCAAGGAAGGGAGGGAATACAGGGATATGTGTATAAAAACAGATGATTGAACCTGGTGTACCTCCCAAAAAAATAAATAAAAAAAATAAAAATAAAAATAAAAAATAATATTTTGTCATATATGTCAGTTTTCTTAAATTTTAATTATTATGTTGCTTTTTGCCACATAGAAAATTTTAATGTGATCAAATGTATATGTTATTTTTTACTATAATTTCTGGGAAAAAGAAAGCATTTTTACTTACATTTGTAAAACTGAAATATTTTGACACTTTTCAGAAGCAAAGTTCACTCTGTTTATATATTACTATTCTTGTTTTATCATTTCACCAGTTGGTTCATTAACTTTCATAGCAGTTTTATAATTTATTGTTCAATAATGTTCTTTGTCTCTTAGAGGAACAGTGAAGTGCAAACTTAAAGTTTAGCATACACTTCCCAAAGTATAAACATAGGGGATATTTGTACAAAAGAATCATTTTAAAACATACTTAGGAACTCATAAAGTCCTGTTGGGTCATCTGCAGACTTCAGTAGCATGAATAGCAAAGTTTCCATTTCCTCTTGGTTTATTCATTTAGCCATTTATTTTTAAAATCAACACATATTTTCTGAGTGTTGGTTTTTTGGCAGATACTGACCTACGTGTAAGTTATAATGGGGCAAAGGAACATGGACAGATACCCTCAATGAAGCCAAAATTCTTGGTGATGAGAAGAACACTCAAGTTTCCAAAAATAATTTTAATTGTTAAAAAGGAGAGGCAGAAACTGCCTGAGATCATAATTGGGGGACTAACCCTAGTCTGCGACAATTAGGGAGGGCTTCCTTGAAGAAGTGTCATTTTAGCTGAGATTTGAGAGACGGCTTAGAATAAGTGAGATAAGGAGGAAAGTAGATTACATTCCAGGCAGGAGAGGCATGATATAGGGAAGAGACCAGCATAAAAGATGATCTAAAAACAACAACAAAGTGACCAGAAGGCAATGACTAAAGGGCAGAGTTGGCCGGGGTGAAGTTAGGAAGGTAGATATGTGGTAAAATATGTAAGGTCTGGTCAACAGTGGTGAGGATTTTGTCTTTTAGGTAGATTTCTAACGAAATCAGGAACACCCAAGGTAACTAGTTTTCCAGTGAGAGATGGGGGAACAGATAGAGTTTATGAATTCAAATTTTAATACGCAAAGTTTGAGATGCCTATGAGATTATACTATGCAAGTGGAGACCTTCAATAAACCTCAAATAGGTAGTTGGCTATGTGAATATGAATCTCTGACTAAAGGTCTAGAACAGGTATCCTCAGCTAACCACATTATCCACTCCCATCCCAGCAGTTATACTTGGCAACCACTGGGGATATTTTTGGTGCTTAATGCTGAGGGAGGGGAGGATGTTCTTGGTATCTAGAGTACAGACATGAGGGACGCTGCTAAACATCCTACAATGCACAGGACAGTTCCCCCCAACAAGGAATTATCCTATCCAAAATGTTCAAAGTGCCAAGGTTGAAGAACCCTGGTCAAGAAAATGGATAACATAAGTGTATAAGTTTTGACAGGTTTTTGAAGCTTTACAGGAAAATAAGATCACCTTAGAATACAGAGTAAGAGGAAAACAGGACCAAAGACAGTCTTAGGAAATTAGAATTGTTAAAGTCAAGGGGATGCATGGAGATACCTTCAAAAGAATCTAATAAAATGACAACCTGGAGATGTGGGTGCAACAGTTGTACTCCTATTATGACCTGTCACAGTAAGCAATTGTATTAGCTATCTATTGCTATGTAACAAATTACCCCAAAATTTAGCTTAGTGTCTTAAAATAATAAACATGTATTCTCTCACACAGTTCTGAAAGCCAAGAATCTGAGAGCTTCTCATCTGGGTAGTTCTGACTTGGAGTCTTTCACAAGGTTTCAAATTCTCACCTTTGGGTAAAATCATCCAAAGTTTCAGCTAGGATGAGAGATCTGCTCCTAAGCTTGAGACTGGGGTTGTCAGCAGACTCAGTTCCTCACTGACTGTTGACCAGAAGTTGCAGGACTTCACTACGTGAACCTCATAATAGGGCTGCTTAAATCATGACAGATTGCTTTCTCCCAGTGAGATATTCCCGAGAGAGAGAGAGAGAGAGAGAGAGAGAGAGAGAGAGAGAATGCAAGACAGAGGTCACCAGCTTTTATAGCCTAACCTCCTTAGTGTCATATATCACATTTGCCATTCATTAGTGAGAGTGGCTTACTCCAGCCCACACTCAAGGGGAGCAGAATTCAATTCTGTCTCTTGGAGCCTCTGTGTCTCTTGGATGGAATTCTTGCTTGAAATTTTACAATTGACATCTGGTCAACCAATGAGTTGACTCATTTTGGTAAGTGTTGTCTCCTGGTCACATCACAAAAGTCCCTTAGTCCACACATACTTCAGGGCTCACCTTGGAGAAAAAGCAGTTCTCAGAAAGAAGTGTGCCCTGGGTGGTGAGGGGTGTTTGTCAAAGGAAAAATCAGCTGGACCTGGCAGAGAGAAGTTAACTCATTTTACCTGTGTCCAGTTCACTGGCTGTGGTTAGCTAAAACCAGAAGTTGGTTTATATCCTATGTGAATTTTCAGTGGAAAAAAATAATGCTGGACTTTTTGCAGCAGGAATTAGTTTTACCCAGATCAGATAAAGCTCAACATTTTAGTGAAAACTTAAATATTTCCAAACTATTAACCAGTTTTATCTTCTAGGGAAAAAATGTATTGCCAAAAATACAGATTTTATTTTTCCTCAAATGTTCTTACTTGGTAAATGATATTGTAATGCCTCCCTATTCATATTGACCTCAGGCTAGGAATTTTTAAAGCATTTCCCCTCAGTGGGCTTGAATACTAGGAACCAGCTTGAATTGAAGTGAAAGATAAAATGAATTTGACCCGTGACTTATTCACAAGCTGTGACAATTTATCCAGCTCCATATCATCACTTGATTATGTGCTGACTGCCCATCACGTGCACTTCGTAGTGTTTCTTTTTCTATCTTCACAGGATGTGGGAAAATGAACTGCATTGCTGGGAAAAACTTACAGTGATGGCATCTGGTTATATGTGTACATTTTTTTTGTCTGTGAAGTCTCTTTTATTTTATCTTATTTTTTCAGATCTTTATTGGAGTATAATTGCTTTACACTGTTGTGCCAGTTTCTGCTATACAACAAAGTGAATCGGGTGTATTTATACATACATCCCCATATTCCCCTCCCTCTTAAGCCTCCCTCCCACCCTCCCTATCCCATCCCTCTAGGTCATCACCAATCATTGAGTTGCTCTCCCTGTGTTATACAGCAGCTTCCCACTAGCCATCTGTTTTACATTTGGATATGGAAGCAACCTAAATGTCCACTAACAGATGAATGGATAAAGAAGATGTGGCACATATATACAATGGAATGTTAGCCATAAAAAGGAATGAAATTGAGTTATTTGTAGTGAGGTGGATGGACCTAGAGTCTGTCATACAGAGTGAAGGCAGAAAGACAAAAATTAATACCATCTGCTAACGTATATATATGGAATCTAAAAAAAAATGGTACTGATGAACCCAGTGACAGGGCAAGAATAAAGATGCAGATGTAGAGAATGGACTTGAGGACACAGGAAGGGAGGGAAGGGGAAGCTGGGACAAAGTGAGAGAGTACCATTGACATATATACATTACCAAATGTAAAATAGATGCCTAGTGGGAATTTTTACACTATATTTTTCTTGGAGGGACTTGATAAAAATAATTGTTTTAAGAAGAAATGGATTTATTACTGTGTCACCCATTGTAGTGTAAATATATACAGTGAGTCATGTCTGTGCACAGAAATGCACCGAGGCCAGGAATGCTCTGAAGAGCTTGGGCACAGACTCAGTCTGTATGTTGGCACAGGCCCATAACATCTCAGACACTGGCAACGGTAGCTAGTTGGAATCATAAATGCTGACCACAGGTGACTTATTTGTGGAAACTGGCAGGCAACGCTGGCTCTGTACTTGACTTCTTTATTCACAGCAGGACACAGGGTCAGCTGTGCTGACTGCTCAGCCCCCTCATGTCTCCCAGGTGATCAGCTGTGTCAGAGTCCATCACTCAGCTCATTAGATGGATCAGGCTATATCACGTTTTCACTACCAGGATTTTTTAAAATATCACTCAATTACATCACCATTATCAGCAGCAAAACATGAAAGAGGACACAGCTATCTTAAAAATCATATATTAACAAACTAAGATCAAGCTACACACTTCTTCCAGCAATCAATATTACGGTATATGAAAAAGGAACAGTCTAAAGGGAAGCACTCACCACAGTCATCACTATTGAAGAAATACAAAACTCTTTTGGACTCCTGACATTCTGGAATGTAATTTCTTTGAAAGAAGCCATTTTCATCTCATCATTATCTTATTGTCTTAGAATTCAAAGGTCTGAAAAAGAAACTCACCCAGGTTACAGACCAAAAATATGTTTAAATACTGATGTCTAAATTTATTCATTTTTGCTAACCTCAGTGACTGAATAAAGGAAAGCCTTGTTTTCTTCAGAAGTCTCAACCTGAAAGAAGGGATCATCACTCTGGCTGGGAATAAGTGACTAGAAGAAAAAACATTGAACAGTAGATAACCATAAAATTATTGAACTTTGCAACTTGCTACCTTTACCCAATCTGACCAAAATGTATGTTTGCATTTGATTGTACACATCATGTTTGGATACATTTAACTGGGTTTAGGTGAAATAGAATTTCCTAATGAGAAGATAACCATTTGAGATCTATTTGATAAAAAAAAAAATAATTGCAATCTCACCAAAGATAGAATTTCAACAAATCAAACTTGATCAACAATTCCATTCCTATATTCATCTCATGCATTATACTTCATGAAGCTCATATCTAAATGAAATAGCCACAGTGACATATTTTGGGGGCTCTGATTTTAAGGGAAACTTGTGAGTTTGAGAACCTCAAAGCTTTATAAATTCCAACTAAAGCCACTGAGATTTTGGGAAAGTGTTCTCATCCTGACTCTAAGTCTGGAGATGCCAGGAACAGCAAGAGGAAAATAAGTCCTCAAGGTCACCCAAGGTTGGTGAGCAAGACTTGAAATCTAATACTCCTGGCACCTACTCTGCAATTTTAACCAGTATCTCATCCTGCTTATCTCATTTTGATCTGCCTAATGAGCAGCTGTCGAGCATTAAGCAAAATCATCCCATCCTTTCGTGCTAAAAATACACTGTATATGCCATCTTTCAGAAAGGAAGTAAAGGAGATGATGTATAGTTTTCTGTGTCCAGGTGCTTTATTCAGTCCCTGGTCTTTATTTAGCTCTTGACACATTCTGATAGTCATCATGGTAGCTGACACTTCATGACAGCCCCGAAGTCCCCATGGCTGGGAGCAATTGTATGAGATCTTTCCACATTCACGATTCAAGGGAAGAGCTGATACAACAGGGACAAGAATTATTTATGCAGCTAGATCCAGAGTGGGATGGTGCCCTTAGTGACAGGAACATACTTTGTCCAACACTGTGCTTTTTCAGTTACAACGTTCCTGGAAAACTCCAAAATGGAGCATCTTAGATGAGTATATTATTAATTTATAAAATAAGATTTTCTCTTTTTTAATTTATTCTGATCTTTTTTCTTCTATTTAATGGCAGAGTTAACACCCAATTCACCTATTCAATAAAATATAATTGTTAAAAATAAGTACAAATTTCACCCAGGTATTTTAACAATATCAAATTATCTTAATTATCACCATAATTATTCCCCATATTTTAAAAATACATCTTTGGGTTTGCTTTCAAACTACTTTACAAATATATTTGTAGGTGTATAGTACACTAAAAAGTAATGTAGAAAACAAGTGTAGGCTGTATAAATATCAAAATATATTTATACATTTAAAATTATTTTTTATATAATTTTAAAGGTTACTTTCCATCTACAGTTATTACAAAATAACAAGACAAGGATGCCCACTCTTGCCACTTTATTCTACATAGTTTGGAAGTCCTAACCCCAGCAATCAGAGAAGAAAAATAAATAAAAGGAATCCAAATTGGAAGGATGAAGTAAAAATGTTTGCAGATGATATGATACTATACATAGAAAATCCTAAAGACACCACCAGAAAACTACTAGAGCTCATCAGTGAATTTGGTAAAGTTGCAGGATACAAAATTAATATACAGAAATCTATTGCATTTCTATACATTAACAACAAACTATCAGAAAGAGAAATTAAGGAAACAGTCCCATTTACCATCACATCAAAAAGAATACCTAGGAAGAAAGCTACCTAAAGAAGCAAAAGACCTGTATTCCAAAAACTATAAGACACAGATGAAAGAAATTGAAAATGACACAGATGGAAAGATATACAGTGTTCTTGGATTGGAAGAATTAATAATGTTAAAATGACCATACTACCCAAGGCAATCAACAGATTCAGTGCAATCCTTATGAAACTACCAATGGCATTTTTCACAGAGCTAGAACAAATAATTTTAAAATTTGCATGGAAAAACCAAAGATCTTGAGTAGCCAAAACAATCTTGAGAAAGAACAGAACTGGAGTAATCATGCTCCCAGACTTCAGACTATACTACAAATCTAAAGTAATCAAAACAGTATGGTATTGGCACAAAAACAGACACACAGATCGATGGAAGAAGGTAGAAAACTCAGAAATAAACCCACACATTTTATGGTCAATAAATCTATGACAAAGTAGGCAAGAATATACAATGGAGAAAGACAGCCTCTTCAATAAGTGGTGCTGGGAAAACTGGCTACATGTAAACCAATGAAATTAGAACATTCTCTAACATCATATACAAAAATAAACTCAAAATGGATTAAAGACCTAAATGTAAGAGCAGATATTATTTATACATTTTTGATACACATTATACATATAATGAAATATCTTCAGCTAAGTTCGTTAAATATTAAGATTACAAAGTGCATTTCACTTTAAATGTAGATTTATGATTTTTTCATGTTATGTGTCTAGTAAACTATGACTTTTACATTCAGGGTTTAGACTGTGTCTAGTGACTACAATGATAAATACACAATGTAGAAATTAATCTAAATTGAGATACATGATGTGAGTTATCACAATTGCAACCAGGAGACGAGATAAAGAAGTTCTGGGGTAGAGTTATGAACAGGCAGATTCTGCAGACTTGGTATAATTATAAGGGCTATAAGAAGGAAGGGATTGGAGTGAGAAGGTGTGTGTGTGTGTGTGGGTGGGTATGTGTGCTTGCATGCGTGCATGCATGGTCTAAGAATACGAAAGACAAAATCTTTGACCAGGAGAGCAGAAATATAAGGAAGAAGCAGATCCACCTTTCTGAGTGATAAGAAGTAGAAGATCAATTTACTAGAAGCTGGTGGTAAAAAAAATAAAACTGGACAGTATTAGAATCTTTATTGTATTTTGGCCAGAGGGAAACAGCAGAATTAATTTGTGAATGACCTCACTCTTAAATTCATGGAAATGACTTCCAAAGCTATCTCTTTGACTAATCTATTTCAAAAATAAAGTGGGATCAAGAAGGTATTTATAGCCAACAGTATGTTGATTTGTATGAGGACTCCAAGACTGCTTAGAAGCAAGAGTCACTAAGGAATACTGATCATTGCCAAAATTATGTAAACAGTGATGCTAATTGCCAGATGAATTACAACTCAAAAGTGTCTGTTTGATATATGAAAAATAAATCCTGTGTGTGTCTAGGTGGGAGTATATATGTGTGTATGTGATGCTTGAGAGTGGAAAGAAAGGGATAAACTCAAATTTTAAAAAATTTAACATATCTTGTGAATTCTACTGTACTAATTTTGGTGACAGAAAAAAATCAGTCTTCAAACAATCAAATAAAAAATTTGAGAGTCAATAAGGGCTGACTGAAATTATTGACCATGATAGGGCAATGGAAATTAGATTATTATTTATCAAGAATTATGTTGTGAGATTAAGAATTGCCCCCCTTCAAGGTTTCATCATATTCCAAACATCTGTTGGTCTCTTTTATATTTTGCATCAGGAAATCTATTCGGGTTTCTTTATCTTTAATTTGCTCCATTACAATGCCTGTAATTTGCTGTAAAATACTTCATATTAAATAACGATATACATCTTTTAAGTTATACCAGCAGTTTACAAACTTGTCTGCAAATAGGAATCATTTAGAGGAGTTTCAAAAAATACTCTTGCCTGTGTCCCAAGTCCAGAGATTCTAATTTAATTGGTCAGGGGTGTGGCTTGGGCTTTAGAGTATATATATATATATATATATATATATATATATATATATATATGTATATCTCCAGGTGATTCCACTGGTCAGATTCAGAAAACACTAAGCTATATCTTAGAGATGATTAGTTACCATTTGAAGAAACTTTGTGTAAGCATAGGTTTTCATTTCACTTGGGTAATATCTAGGAATAGAATTTCTGGGTCATATGGTAGTTGCATGTTTAATTATATAAGAAATGGCCAGCATGCATTCCAAAGTCGCTCTATGATTTTGCTTTGCACCAGCAATGCATGAGAGCTCCATCTGCTCCACATTCTCACTAGCAATATAATATCAGTTTTTGTTACTTTTTAAAATATAGGTATGTAATGGTATTTCATTATGCTTTTAATTTACATTTCCCTAATGAATAATGTCTTGACCATCTTTTCACATTGTTATTTTCCATGCATAGAGCTTCTTTGGTGAAGTGTCTGTTCAAATATTATCCCCATTTTGGGTTGTTAGTTAATTATTGAATTTTGAGAATTACTTTCTGTATTCTAGATTTGTGCTTTGAAGTATTTTCTCCCAGTCTATGGCTTGTATTTCCATTTTCTTAATAGTGGCTTTCAACGACTAGAAGATTTTCATTTTGGTGAAACCCAATTTGTCATACCTTTCTTTAACAAATTGTGCTTTTGACATCATATTTAAGAACTCTTTGCTTAGCTAATTTTCTCTTATGTTTCTGCCTAGAAGAATTAAGTTTTAGTTTTTTAAGTCTATTAACAAAATTGAGTTAATTTTTGTATATACTGTAGGTAAGAATTAAGTTCCTTTTTATTTTTTACATGGAGATCTAATTATTCTAACATTATTTGTTACAAAGACTATTTGTCTCCATTGGATTGAAAGCATATTAATGTGTTATTTCTGAAATCATTTTGTAGCTCTCCTTAATTACTACTCTTTTGGAAAATGGATGAAATAATCCAGGACCTTTTTTCAAGTAGCAATATTATTGCTGCTGTTGTTTATTATATTCATCAGTGATTTAAACATGTTGATGTCTTGTGATGCTTTTAAATATGTCCATACTTATGACTGTATAAATATTGTCTGTGTAAATTTTATACATACAAATTAGTTTCCACTAAATTTAGTTTCCTGCTAAATCCTAATATATTTTTTCAAAGCTTCATTGAGATATAATTGACATATAAACTTTATATATTTAAGCAGTGAAATTGAATGTTTTGACATGTACATATACCAATAAAACTACAAAAACACTCAAAATAATGAACCCCTTTATAATCCTTTCCTCCTCAACCTCCTCATTCCATCCCTAGGCAACCACTTATTTGCTACCATATAGATAAGATTAAATTTTCTAGATTTTATATGAAATGGAATCACAGAGTACGTATTCTGAGCTCTTTTACTCAAAATAATGATTTTAAGATCAATTCATATGGTTGTGTATATCAGTATTTCAAGACATTTTGTTGCTAATTAGTGCTTCATTGTATAGATATACCACAATTTATTGAGCCACTGACTGTTGATGTACACTTGAGTCTTTTCTAGTTTTTGGCAATAATAAACATAGCTGCTACAAACATTCATGTACAAGTCTTTGTGTGAACACATTTAGTTATTACGTAACCATGAAAGAAATACTGCAACAAGAGAAAACAATCCAAAATGTATACATACACACACAAAAGGGCTTTGAAATACATGAAACAAAAACTAATACAGCTGACAGAAGTAGGCAAAGCCACCAGTAAAGTTAGAAACTTTAAGATCCCTTTGTCAACAATTGATAGAAATAGTAGACAGAAAATGAGTAAGGATGTAGAAGAAATAAACCACAAAACTAAGCAAGAGGATCTAATTCACATATACAGAACAGTTCAAACAACAAAATAGCACACTTTTTTTTTCAAGGATATGGAATGTTCAATAAGATGGACCAAATCTTGGTCCATAAAACAACTCTCAAAACAAATTGAAAAGAATTGAAATCACACAGACTATGTTCTCTGACTGTAATGGAATCTGCTAGAAATCAATAACAGAAAGACAAGTGGAAAATCTCCAAATGCTTGGAAATAAAATGAGAGACTTTTAAATAAACCATGGGTAAAATAAAAATTCTCAAAGGCAATGAATAGAAAATACATAGAATTACATAAAAATGAAAAATGTATCAAAATATGCAGGAAGTGCTTAAAGCAGAAGTAGCAGAAATTGTAACACTAAATGTTGCTATTTTAAAAAAGGGAAAATGTCTCAAGTCGATAATCTAAGTTTCTGCCACAAGAAATTAAAAAAGGAAGAGCAAAATAAACTCAAAACAGGCAGAAGGAAGAAATAATAAAGACGTGCAGAAACTAATGAAATTGAAATAGGAAATCAAAAACTGATTCTCAGAAAAAATTAATACAATAGACAAGCTTATTGCAATATGAGAAAAATAAAAAGAATGAAGACAATAATAACCAATATCAAAATTGAAATAGCGGATATAGCTGCATCCATTTAAGGGATAATGAGAGAAAAAAGTAAAGAATTTTATACTCATAAATTTGACAACTTAGAAGCAATGGACCAATTTCTTGAAAACCACAAACAACCAAGCTCAACTGATGAAATAGACAATGTGAATTATCCTATAACTATGAAAGAAATTGAAAATATGATTTAAAAGCTGCAGAAAAAGAAATCTCCAGGCCAAGAGTGAATCACTGGAGAATATTACTAAGAAATTAATAAAGAATTAATTTTTTCACAGTATATTTCAAAAAATAGGAAAGGAGAAAATACTTCCCAACTCATTTTATAAGACTAGTATTACACTAATGTTGAAACCAGGAAAAGAGAGTCTTAAGAAGAAAACTACAGACCAATATCTATTATGAATTTAGATACAAAAATTCTTAACACAATATCAATAAAATGATTTCTGCAATGTATAAAAGTAACTATACATTTGACCAAGTAGAATTTATTCTAGGGATCCAAGGCTGCTTCAATATTTAAAAATCAATCAATGTAATCTACCCTATCAATAGACTAATGAGCAGAAATCATATGATCGTATCAAATGATTTTTAAAAAGTACTTGTAAAACCCAGCACCCATATATGATCAAACACTCACCAAGTTAGGAATAGAGAGAAATTACTCAAAGGCGATGAAGAACATCTACAAAAACATAGAGTTAACATTATAATTAATGGTGAATGAGTGAAAGTATTTCCTCTAAGACTGGAAACAAAGCAAGACGTCCACACTCAACATAGTACTTATGTCTTATTCAACTAGTATTAGAGGTTCTAGCCATTGTTACAGGACAAGAAAAGGAAATAAAGGACTATAAATTGGAAAAGAATTAATGCTGTCCTTATTTGCAAATGGCATGTTTGTTTATGTAGAAAATCTCAAGAAGCTATCAAAACAAAACAAGCAAAAGCTCCTAGAATTAATGAGTTCAGCAAATTTGCAGGATATAAGATCAATACACAAAACTCACTTGCATCTCTATATAATAACAATGAACATGTGGAAAACTAAGTGGAATAAAATATTATTTACACTTGCTCAAAAGAAAATAAAATACGTAGCTATAAATTTAACAAAACATGAATAGGACTTGTTTGTTGAAAATTATAAAATGCAGATGAAAGAAATCAAAGAAAATTTAAATAAATGGAGAAAAATGTGATTACAAATTGAGAGACTCAATTTGGTAAAGATGTCAATTTTCTCCAAATTTATCTAATTGTTTACAGCAAGTCCTATTGAAACTTCTGAAACATATGCTATAGACACAGATGAACTTATCCTAAGATGTATAAGGAAAAACACAGGCTATACAATATCTAAAGCAATTTTTATAAGGAAACATAAAGTGGGAGAAATCACACTGTCTCACACTGTTTCATTATTTAGCTACAGTAATAAAGATTGTGTGGTATTGGCAGACAGATAGGCATATAAATCAATTGAGCAAAACAGAGGACTCAGAAGCAGACATTAATAAATATGCCCAACACATTTTTGACAAATTTACAAAAGCAATTCATTAAAAGGATAGGCTTTTCAAAAATGATATTTGGTTACTGGACATTCATAAGAAATAAATGTGAATGCCTACCTAAATCTCACACTTTGTACAAAAACTAATTCAAAAATAATCAATAGTTTAATTATAAAATGTAAAACTATAAAAATTTTTTAGAAAAATAGAAATTCTTAGCATCTATCTAGGGTTAGGCAAAGAATTCAAGCTTTGACACTAAAACCAGAATCAATGGAAAGGAAAAACTGATAATTTGGACTTCAATAAAGTTAAAAAATTTTTACTCTGCAAAACTAAAATTCTCTAGGTAGGAGAATAAGAAGAAAAGTGCAGTGGGCAGAAAAATGGTCTCCCCAAAATTTTTATTTCCTCATCCCCAAAGCCTTTGGATGTATACATTACTTGGCAAGGGGAAATTAAAATTTCAAATAAAATTGTTTGTCAATCAACTTATTTTAAGATGAGGACATTATCTTTTAAAAATGGAAGAAGGAAGCAGAAAAGTGTCAGAGGGCATTGTGAGAAAGCCTCAAGTTAGCATCACTGGCTTTGCAAATAGAAGACATCTATGAACCAGTGAACGTGGGCAGCCTCTAGAACCTGTAAAAGGTAAACAAATGAATTCTCCCCAATAGCCTTCAGAGAGGAACATAGGTCCACTGATACCTCAGTTTTAGCCCAGTGGGACACATTTCAGACTTGAGACCTCCGGAATTGTAATACAATAAATTACAATAAATTGTAATACAAAAAAGTCACTAAATCTGTGGTAAGCATGATAGCAAAAATAAAAATTAACACAATGAGCTGCAGACCAAGAGAAAAAAAAAAGTGAATCGATATCCAACAAGGGACTAGGATCTAGAATACATAAAGTAGCATTTTTAAGTGACAAACTATACAGGTAGACAACTCTAGTATGCTGTGGTGCCTTAGCACTCTGAGACAAATGAGACAGAAGTCTCTGTCATCACTTTGAAAAAGTTGGAACAAGGAAGCAGGATTCAATTTTTCTTACCCAGGGAGAAGCTGGGATTTGTTTTTTGTCTTTGTTTTTATTTTTGGTTTTTTTTTTTTTTTTTTTTTTTTTTTTGCCCACTTGCTCTGTGCTATGCTGAGGGCTACCATCTTTGTTTCCAGTGGCTTTCAACTTTCATCCTAGGGTCCTTTCCTGTCAGTATTCAGATTCAGGCAAGGTAGAAATCATTCTTCGGAGCATTCCCTGGAAGAGTCAGAACATTGGAAATACAGTCCATTTCTTTACTTCCTTTCCCCAGGAAAAGCGTTGAGCTGGGAGTTTCCACCTGGTGGTGTGGCACCATGCCAAGGGCAGAGATTGTGGTCAGAAGGAATCTAAAATTTTCCAACCAGCTTCAGGGTGGCTGGTTTTGCATTCTCCTGCAGTGCAGGAGCCTCTCAACTGGTGTCTGGATTTCTCACATAGGGAATTGGTCTGTGCAACATTGAATCAGTGTATCTGTAGGGAGAAGGAAGGTAGAAGGCATCCCATTCCATCTTGCTGATGTCACATTCTACATGATTTTAATTATTTTAAATATCTTAATGTTTATTTCTTGTCTCGTGACATAAGCTATCTTGGTGAATGTTTTAGGTGCATTTCAAAAGGATGTGTATTATATTGCTTGCAGTGTTATATAGTTCTGTTTGTGTACATGCCATCCAGTGATCATTCTGGAATCTGGTAGAGGTCTCTTTTTAATTCTCCTGTTTAGGATTGGTTTCAGTTCTGCGTAGCTCGGAGGAGACGGTGTCAAAGCACCTCCATGTAGTGGTTTACACAGCCTTGGACTCATTCTTGAGCTGTAACATAGTCACAGTCCTAATGCCAAGGTGTGAAGTTCACGGGAGCAGGCAAAATGCTGCTTACCCGCAGTCCAAAAACAGTTGTTTGCATGCATTCTGTTTATGTTTCTTATCTATATTTAATGGGAGAAGCAGGGTGAAATGTGATTACTAAATTTTTCTTATAAAATAAATCCTCTAACTCATGCATTTCTAATTTTAGTATCTCTAGAAGCTTGATTTCATTTTTTAAAAATAGTTTTCATTTTCCTACTTAAGATGCTCAGTTTTTTTCTCTGACTTCTTGAACATATGGAATACAATTATAATAACTTTTACTGTCCTTGTCTACTAATTCTATCACCTATATCATTTCTAGGTCTATTTCTCCTCATTGGTTTTTTTTTTACTCCTCATTACAGGTTACATTCTCTCAATTCTTTGCATGCCTGGTAATTTCATATGGAAACTCCATCATTGGGAAATTTACTTTATTGGATGCCAGAAATATCGTGGTATTTGTTTGTTAACTTGGGTTGCATTTAGTCGTTGGAAAAGACCTTGGTCTTCGGAGGATTGCCTTTAAGCTTTGGTTGGCAGAAATAGAGAAATATTTAGTTTAGAGCTAAATTTTACCCCACTACTGAGGCACTACCCTTCTGAATATTGTACCTAAGATCCTTTGAATTATAAGATTTTCTAATTTCACTAATGGTGACACAGATATCACCAGGCTTATGAGCTCCAGAAATTGTTTACTCCTCTCCTTTGGAGTGGTCCTTTTCCAGGAATCGGATAATTTCTTCAGATACATGTGTTCATCAGTAATCAGCTGAAGACTGCACAGGGCCCTTCTAGATCTCTAGAGCTCTCACTATAGGACACTCGCTGCTTTTTTGTACTCTGCCCTGCAGACTCTAGCTGCCTTGGCCTTGTAAACTTCCAACTTTGCCTCATCAATTCAAATAGTCTGCTAGGTTCAGACAGATTCCAGATTTTAAAAGGTTAAAGATTCCTTAAATTCCTTTAAGGTGATCCATATATTTCTTTCTTTGCTCAAAAGTTAGAATAAAATGGAAGAAAGAAGGAAAAGATGTGCAGAAGGAACAAAACAAGGAAGGAAGAGAAGAAGGAGGAAGTTTCGAGGGGAGATGGTATAGCAAACTATAATACGTTCTCCACTTTCTCAGTGCTTTCTTTCTTGAACTCATTGCTTCTGCCTCAACCATCCCACCAAAATAGCTCTGCCAACGGTAAACTGAAATGCCTCTGTTCCCAAATGCACAGGATTTGTTCCAACCCTCAACTTACTGGATATTCTGCTATATTTGATACTGTCTGTTCTTTGAAACTTACACTACACCCTTCTGTTCACAGCTGACTTCCCCTATCTTCAGTCTGGTGTTTTATAGAATTCTTCCTTCAGTCTTCTTCTCTATAATATGCTCCTTATAGCTGATCTCATTAATAGTCACAATCTTTACTATGCTAATGGATTTTGTATCTAGATCCCTAGACAAAGCCTCACCTTTTCAGAGGTATATTGGTGGGTGTCTGTTTGATGTCACCCTTTGGGTGGTCCATGGATTCCTCAACCTGTGAATGTTCAAGGTTAAATTCACCTCATCTCCAGTGTTTACCAAATTCCTTGCCTTCCAACATAGTCAGATTTTTTTTTCGGGACTTCCCTAGTGGCACAGTGGTTAAGACTCCAAGCTCCCAATGCAGGGGTCCCAGTTTCAATCCCTGGTCAGGGAACTAAATGGCACATGCATGCTACAACTAAGAGTTTGTATGCCACAACCAAGGAGCAGGCGAGCCACGACTAAGGAGCCCACCTGCTGCAACTAAGACCTGGTGCACCCAAATAAATTAATAAATAAAATATTTTTAAAAAAGATTCTTTTTCCTGGGCTCTTTTTTTGGTCACACATCTCTACCTGGACCCTATACTCTGTATCAAGGTACTCTGTTTAATTCTATCATCGCAGTGATCACAATGGGTTATTTATTAGATTCTTGCTTGTAGGCTCTTAGCAACCAGGCAGCAATAATTATGTCTTTCACTTCTGTATCAGCAGTGTAGCACTATCACCCAGAGCCTGGCCACACTGAGTGGTTCCCATAACAAACTTCTGCTGAATGGAAGACAAGCTGTTAGAGTCACATTCAATAGCAGAAAGGACACAGAACAATAGTTCCTGCTCTATCCTTACCTAACTTTTTACCTTGTGCAAGTTTAACCATCTTCAAGTATTTGTTTCATGTCTCTCCTTCAGTCAATAATACAGCTCAAGGTTCTGTTTGATGATGCCATGTAATTATGTGTGAAATAACTTTTAGAAATATGAATGACTATTCAATATAACACATCATATATGTAAAACAGACAGTGAATTTTACTCACACTGATCCAAATAGTTCCATTTTGAAAGGATTTTATTTCTCTCCCTATGTATTAAATTTACTAAAGCAAGGACGCCTCCATGAAAGAGAGTAAATTATGATGAAATTTAATATTAATATATTGGAATATACTATGAACATACTTTATGGGTTCCTTGGAACACCTATTAAATTCAGTAAAAATGAATGAACATAAAACCAAATGAACGTGAGCCTGTTCTTTTATGACACTTTAACCTGGTAGACCCACCCCTGATCTACAAAGCTGGTATGACAGATTTCCCACATGGTTCTGCTCAACCTTTCTTACACTCGACTTAAAAAAAAAATTTAGTAAACTTTAGTTCTTACACATCACTTGTGCAAACACCTCTGATATTTAAAGGAGGCCACGTATTGAAAGGGAAAAAGTAATTCCAACTGTGTGTGCTCGGCCACTTGTCAGCCTGTCAAGGAAAGTATTTATATTAATAGTGGCAGTGTTAATAGTAAAAACAAAAAATAAAGTAGAGTAAAACTAGTTCAAAATTATCCTTAAACAAATTTGTGGGAGAAAAGAGAAAAGATTGCATAACTTAATGCTAATAATTCTAAAATTTTTTATTTATGTCAATTTATTTTAACAACAAAATGTCATTGATTTTAAATTGCATAGTTTGTTTTTAAGCATTTCTATCCAGAGTAGATTTTCCTCCTCAGTGAAGAGAACAGAGCATGGGATACAATAGTTTTTGAGTAGGAAACCTTCAAATGCCATCTCTCTGTATCAGCACATGCTAAACATGCTGGTGGATATGCACACCTGAAACTATATGGCTTTATTCAGATATTCTTTTGCAGCCCAAAACATGTAGCATACACTCAAACTAATTTATCACATCTGATTTATCATGCAATTATAGTTGGGTTCTGACTTATAAGATAAGAAAAATTTATGGGCAAAGAATAGTAAGTGTTTTGAAGCCTTACTTTCTGTCTCTTGGCTTGAAAGATAATATACGGAGAAGTAGAGTCATTACAGAAAACCCTGGTCCACACTTATTAATAACGAGTGCTATTAAATCCACTGAATGCAAATAAGTTTTATGTTAGACAAATACATGAAGTATTTAACTATAATAAAACAGGATTTTAATAATTTTTAATAAGTTGGAACTATTGTCTCTGTGAAAGAGATGTGAGATAGTTTGACCTATTAATAGTTAAGAATTACATAGAATGTTTTTATATTTAAGAATACTCCTGTCATCTCATATACACAATAAATTTTCAAAACCTATTAGCTTCATCAAATGGCTCACGATGGAGGATTCAAATTCTAAAATAACAAATTTTAAACTCCTAGCCACATAGATATTGACTAGCAAAATCTCTAAAGTCAAAGGATATGTCTTTCATTGTTGACTATACCTTGTTTGCTACTCACCTGATTTGCAGTAGAAAAATTTTAAGGCCATGTTTGTACCCACTTCATGTGTATGCGAACACTACATATATATCCACTTAAAAGAGAGCTTGGATATCGGGGTGAATGTAACCTTTCAAACCATGGTTTTCTCCAGATATATGCCCAGACATTAAAAATAATGAAATAATGCCATTTGCAGAAACATGGATGGAACTGGAGATTATCATACTAAATGCAGTAAGTCAGACAAAGAAAGACAAATATCATATGATACCGCTTATATGTGGAATCTAAAAAAAAATGAACTTATTTACAAAACAGAAACAGACTCACAGAGAATGAATTTATGGTTACCGGGGGGAGAGTTGGGAGGAGGGATAGATTGGGATTTGGGGATTGACATGTACATGCTGCTATATTTAAAATAGATACCCAACAAGGACCTACTGTATATCACAAGGAACTCTGCTCAATATTCTGTAATAACCTAAATGGGAAAAGAACTTGAAAAAGAATAGATATATGTATATGTATAACTGAATCACTTTGTTGTATACCTGAAACTGACACAACATTGTTAATCGACTATATTCCAATATAAAATTAAAAATTAAAAAAAGAGATTTAAATCCCACAAACTTTAAACAAATAAAAGAAACCTCAGTTAAGTCCAAAACAAACAAATGAAAACCAACCAACAAACAAAAAACAGAGCTTGGAGGCAGGACTTTCAGAATGACAGAGTGAAGGTCTTCAAAGAAGTACACATCCATTAAAACAATAAAAACACTGGCAAAATTGTCAACATTAACTTTTTCAGAAACTCCCAAGTAATAGAAAAATGGCTCATTCTGTACAATGGATCCTCAATATGAGCAAGGATGGACTTCTCATCAGGAATCATGGAGAACAGAAAGCAGTGGGACATTCAAAGTATTGAAATGAAAAGATTATTAGTCAAAGAGTATTAGTCAATCTAACAAGGTTAAGATAGTCCCAGATAAACAAAAAGGGACAGGATTTCTTGCTAGCAGACCTACAATAAAAACTAAAGGAAATCATTATGGCCAAAAAAAATAAGACCATGCAAAATAATAGGTTAAATCCACAGGAAATAATAAAGAGTACCAGAGAACAAAAAATAGTTTGATAAATATGAGAGAATATAAATATATTTTTGGTCACATATTCTTCTCACATATAATCTGAAAGACAACTGCATAAAGAAATCATTATAAAAATGTGTTATTCATTAATAATGTAGAAAGATTTAATTTACATGACAATTTTAAACCAAGGAGGGGAAAATGATGCAATCTGGGAGCAAAGTTTCTGTAAACTACTTAAATTAAGTTAGCATTAATCTAATTTAGAGCATTTTAAGATCTTAATTGTAATCCCCAAGACAATCATTTAGAAATAAAAAACAGAAAACCAATAGAAAAGTTCAATAAAATTAAGAGCTGGTCTTTGGAAAAGATATACAAAATTGACAAAATATCAGCTAGACTAGGAAGAAAGGAGAGAAGACTCAAATAGATAAAATCAGAAATGAGCAAGGAGGCATTACAATTGATACCACAGAAATACAAAGGACTATAAGAGACTATTAAAAACAGTTATCACCTGATTACCAAATGAGCAAAGAACCTGAACAGACATTTTTTCAAAGAAGACAGACAAACTGCCAACAGATACATGAAAAGGTGCTCAACTGCACTTATCATCAAGGAAATGCATATCAAAACCTCAATGAGATGTCACCTCACCCCTGTTACGATGTTTTTTTATAAAAAAGCCAACAGATAACCAGTGTTGGCGAGGATGCAGAGAAAAGGGAGGGCTTTTCCCTACATTGCTAGCAGGAGTGTAAAATTGGTACAGTATGGCATTTCCTCAAAAAATCAACAATAGAACTACCATATGATCTAGAAAACCCACTTCTGGGTATATATTGAATATGTGATGAAAATAAAATCAGTCTCTGGAAGAGATATCGACTCCCATCTTCATTGCAGCAAAATTCATCATAGCCAAGATATGGAATCTAAATGTCCATCAACATATATTTATAGATATTATATTTATACATTATACATATATATTATATATATATATAATTCATCTATGAAGGAGAAGGAAAGAAATTCTAGCATTTACAACAACATGGTTGAACTCAGAGAACATTATGCTTAGTGAAATTAGTCAGAAAAAGACAGGTACTATACGATCTCACATATGTGGAATCTTAAAAAAAAAAATTTAAAAAAAATAAAGTCAAATTCATATAAACAGAGAGTAGAATTGTGATTACCGGGGCCAGGGGTTGGGGTGAAGATGGGGAGATGCTGGTCAAAGGGAATAAGCCTTCATTTATCACATAAGATGACCAAGTTCTGGGGATTTAATGCTCAGCATGGTGACTATAGTTAATAATACTGAGTTGTGTACTCGGAATTCATTGAAAGTAAACCTTTAGTATTCTCATCACACACTCAAAAAAGGTAACTATGTGAGGTGAGATGAGAGATGTGTTAATTAATCTGATTGTGGTAAGCATTTCACACGATATATTTATATATGTCAAATCATGTCGTATACTTAAACATGTATGATTTTATTTGTCAGATATACCTCAATAAAGCTGATTTGAGAAAAAAAATTGGAGTCAAAAAAGTGGCAATAATCCAAATATCCATCAACTGATGGGAGGATAACAAAATGTGATGTATCTGCACAATAATGCTATTCTTCAACAAGAAGAAATGAAGTCCTGATACAACATGGATGAACCTTCACAACATTTGCTAAGTGAAAGAAGGTAGTCTCAAAAAAATTAAGTGTTGTATGGTTCCATTTATATGAAAAGTTCAGAGTAGTCAAATCTATACAGATAAAAAGTATATTAATGATTTTCCTAGAAGAGGTGCTGGTGGGGAGAAAGGTGACTGTTAATAGGTGCAATCTTTCCTCTTAGGGTGATTAAAATGTCCTAAAATTATTAAGACATGGTGATGGTTGCACCTGAGAATATACTAAAAAATTAAGCTGTATGCCTTAAAAGGGTGAATTTTACTGAACATAAATTTCATCTCAATAAAGCTATTTAAAAAACCCCAGAAGTGTCCAAGTTTTATTATATTTATTTCTTTGAATTTCCATCTTATCCATAAGATTACATCTTTCCCAAGGTTGTGGATGAACTAGGTCTAATTATTAGTTGAATCCCCAGCTAACATGCAATTTCTCATTGCTACTGCTACTTATCAAGGAATATTTACTCAGTACATAAACATAAATATTATATTTCCAAATCAAGCCAAATTAGGGCAAAAGATTGTCTGACTTTTTAACTTTTGTAGAATCATCACCTGGAATTGTCCGCTTTTATCATAAACACTTAATACATACTTATTGGATAAACCACTGATAGACCAAATTATCTTAGTCACCATTTTGGGGGGTGCATTATGCTATGATGACAATGTTAAAGACACTGTCATAGAACCAAACTTTTTTTTTAGCCTCTGAATCTGTTTGACCTTGGAACACAAGGACAGTCCTTTCATTACCCAGGTGAACTCTCTGCTTTACTAATTTGCATTTTACAATTAATATATGACATGCAGCTTCACTTCTTGTTTTAAATTTTTATTTATTCATCAGAGGATGATCTAATAAATCTAATACTTTCATATAGAATTCTTTTCTGTAGAGTTCAGAGTATGAATTATACATAAGATGATACTATTCTTGAAGGCAGGGTCTTATCCAAATATAACTTCATCATCTACTACAATATCATCTCAAAATATATTGATCAAGATAATCAATATTTAGTATGCTTATCAAATTCCTTCCCTAAAATAAAACTCTGCTCTTTCCTGCCCAATATAAAGTCTTATATCTGTAAAAGGCAACATAAAGGTATATCCCCCAGGTATTTTAGGAATCCTAGAATGGACATTCTCCTTCTACCTTTATACATCTTTTTTTGTTTTCATTCCTGAATAATATATGCTTATTGCTTAGTATGACACATTAGCTTATCAGCATATTTTCCTAATCTTCTATAAGGGATAGTTATTTTCTAAAAGGAGACCTTTCTTGAATGGGTTCTGGTTGTGTTTGTATACTTTTCTGATTCCTGGTATGGCTATTGAGCTGTTCTTAAGGAAATCAGTAACCACCATAAAACAATCCTGTTATCCAACCCTTAGGTATGTACACACTAAGGTAACTACTAACTAATGGAACCACTAATGGAATCCATGCTCAAAGGGCTAGGAGGTCTTCAACATACACAGATTCCCACAACCAAACTTAGGTTTCTCTTTCTCTGAAAGCAGCTTAAGGTGCTTAGGGGTGCACATCGCAGGGCTTCCCCACTTGCCTATCTCTCACTAGGTGCCCTCACTTTCCCTGCTGGCCTTTTAATTCCCTGCCATTCTTGGGGATTTCCTGTGATTTCCAGGAGCCACCATTATGACCCCAGAGGGCTGATGCGCAAACAGCTCCCAGAGTGTAAATAAGCAAATAAATAAATGAGAATGAACCGACAGTGCCTGATCCCCCAGATCTATCTGCTGTGTTAAAAGTCTCCTAATAAGGAATCCATTTAGATTGTTGGAGATTTTCAGAGTTTCCAAAGAAACTTTGTTCGAGGTTTCAAAGAGCAGGCTTCTTGGAGCCGCAGAAAATACCAAAACAGGCTGACCTCCAGGAAACAACAGCAATATAAACCAGATAGAAACTGTTTTTCTTAGGCAGATCATCAAATGTGAAACAGAGAAATCTGGGGATCATCTGTAATCTCTAAGCGGGAAGAAATTAGCATATTTCCTCAAAATATGTTTTTGGCTCCACTGTCTGGACTGGCTGAGGATGTGTTTGCCCCTAGCTCATTCAGAGTCCAGGTAATGACTCTGTCATTACTGTGCCTTTCATATATCTAGCATAAAAAAGTGTATTCTGCTTCGAGCACTGTAATACAAATGTTCTAATTTAATGCGTGAGCGATTTTGATCCGGCCAATTATTATTCATATTGTTGGTTATGGCTATTGCCTCAATCAGTCTTTTGAATCAAGTGTGTTAGTTCTAACGCCCCAGGTTTTGATTTCAGTTTGTAGAGATATTCTTTTACTATATTCCAATAAATATATCTTAACAACCTTAACATTTCTTAATTCTGAATGATCCGTCTTTTGTGGTTCAAGTCCGTCTTTGAAACAATGAGGCACCCACCTGATTTTCTGTTTAGTGCTGATATTTCTCCTTCCAAGCCAAACCTCCTCTGGTTCCTCACTGAAGTCAAAGACTGGCCCATTGGTGATCTTTGATTCACCCATTGCCTTAAGGGGTCTTATCCTCCAAAGCACATGCATCTGAGAGTCTTTTCAGGTCCAGCTCTAAATTTAACTTTGCCAGGAAACCTTTCCACCTCTGTCCCACCAATTGCAAGCAACCTCTCATTTCCCCATCTCCATCCTTGGCAATGTGACTCTCTCACACAGTGTGTACCACGTTTCTTCTTATAATACGGTGTGATTTTTGTGGGCTTGGTTGACACCTGCCTTAAGGGTAGGATTCTCATTATCTTTTTACCTGTCAGGTTGCAAGTGAGATCCTTTGAAGATGCTTCAAAGGTGCTTAACAAATAGGGGTTTTGAGTAAAGACTTGCAAGAACTGGTATAAATAAATGTGATACAGTGGCAAGAAACATACTGAATAGTCTTCCACCGGGTGACCTGGGAAACATTGTACAATGTTTCTGTTAAACAGGATCCCTCTTTTATAAAATGAGGGCAATGGATAGTGTCATGTCTTCAGTCCACTTCCAACATGGTGTCATGTGTCCCAGCAGGGTGTGAAGGAAAAGGAGAAGCAGGAGAAATCAGCCTAGATTATCTCCTGCTTCACCCTTCTAAAGCAGGGGTCCCCCACCAAGCGGTGAAAGTGGGGAGGGGGGTGGGGGTGGGATGAACTGGGAGATTGGGATGGCCATATATGCATTACTAATAAGAAAAAAAAATCAAATTGTACACTTTAAATATATGCAACTTATTGTATGTCAAGTGTATCTCAATAAAAGTTCTTAAAGAAAAAATAAACAAACACACAAACAAACAAAGCAGGGGTCCCCAACTCCCAGGATCTAATGCCTGATGATCTGAGGTGGAGCTGATGTAATAATAAAAGAAATAAAGTGCACAATAAGTGTAATGTGCTTGAATCATCCCGAAACCATCCCCCTCCCCAGTCTTTGGAAAAGTTGTCTTCCACAAAAACAGTCCCTGATGCTGAAAAAGGTGGGGACCGCTGTTACAGTATTGGTCCTTGGGAATATCATTCTAATAGAGTGATTCAGGAGCAGTAGCCTTGCTATCAAGTTGTAGGAAGTAATACAAAGAGTATCTAGTCTTCTCACAGCATGGTGTGGTATAAAGCATGAGGATTTCAACCCAGAGAATGTAGTTTTATTTTTCCTATGCTTCACACAACCTGTGTTTTCATGGAAAAAATGACAATCTCTATGACGCTTTGGTAAATTTGTAAGATGAGAATAATAATACCAACCACCCAGATTTCATAAATTACTTATTTGAATTAGAAAGCAAGAGGCTGTATAGTGTACATTAACAGCAAAGCCACTGGAGTCAGACTCTCTAGGTGAGGTCTGAAGACCTGCAAATTCCTGTGTGATCTTTGAAAAGTCACACCTCTCTGTATTCTAGTTTCCTCCTGTGTCCAATGGGGATCAGCACTCTATCTGATAAAATGTTTCCAAGGGTTAAAAGACTTAATACTCAATTAGAGAGTCTGGAACATGTTATAAACCTCAGTAAGTGTTAGAGCTGTTCATTAAGTGGTCAGTAATTAGTTCATTTCACTCAACAGTGCAAGATGGCTGATGGAAGTGACAGACTCTCCCCTCCATTCATTTGAGGACTATGGAAGGGGATGAACCAAGAAGTTGCATACCTTATCACATATCTCTGTCCTCCACAACATCGCCACTCTGCCTTCTGTCAGATCACTATGTAGAAAATGGACTTCCTTTTTCATACTGAGGTTAGTGGTTATGATTCAAGTACCCCTTTCCTACTTCTTTAAGCCTGGGTTATTCATCCATTATGCAGCATTGTTGAATACTAATCATGACTTCTGTAATTGCTAATTGTGCATTAAAAATTACCTTCCCTGTCCCTGGTCACTACTTTCTACCTTTCCTCTGACCACCTAAACTCCTATGCCATTCTTTGATCCATCTGAATGTGTTGGGCTTCACACTACCAGAGATACTTGCATTAGCTTCTCCTGCTGTACACTTACGTCCTTCTCTTGACCTTCAAAATTTTTTTGGAGCCCACCTTAAATTCTAATTCATGGTCCAAATCCTATCCTGCTGGTCATGTCTTATTTGCCTATATTGTCTTTGTTGAATTATAGACCTGAAGACCAAGATTCCCTGTCTTTCAAGGGGCGAAATGCAAATGGCAGGGGGAAAAGACTATGAAATTTATATTTGAGAAATATTTAAATGCTGAAAGCAACACAAATGCTGGTGCGATTAATCTAATCTCACCTAACACATTTTCTAATCCCTAGTGCAAAACAGTGAGGAAATGGTCCAGTGTTAAAACAAAGGCAGAATTACCTCAATTTTTCTATTATGGGCAAGCGAATCAAACAGAAATAAAAGAATTTAACTACTACTACCATCTTTAGCACCAAATTTCTTTCTGGAGAGATGGAAATCATATTTGAACCCAAACTTTGAAGTGAGTATCAAGCATAATGGAGGACCACACATTGCAGAATTTTTTACAGTTAGAGCTGCTTTTGAGCTCCTTACACCCTACTTGGTGCCTTACATGCACTGTCTTATTTTTCACCAACACAGCTGCTATTATTTCCATTATGAAGAGTAATTAAAACAAAATGAAGAACCCTCTCCGCATTCACTCAGATCTCATCAGTTAAGATGTTGACATCACAATCTTCTACACCTACTTTCTCCAATAGCATCTTCCATCACTGTCTCCATTTCACTCACATTATTTTTCTTTATTCCACTTGTTACCCCTTGGAATGACAGTATTATGCATTTGTTTGTTTACTGCTAAAGTTTCCCTCTAATACTTATGCTCCATGAGGGCAGACACCTCCTCTGTTTGACTTACATGAAATATCAGATCACAGAATGGTACCTGGCAAGAACTAGAGGTTTCTAAATATTTGTGTAATGAAAACATAAAAAATCTGGGCCACAGAGCGATCAAATAGCTCACCTCCCCAGGGGTATCCAATTAATAGGAAGAAAAAGCAGGATTCAGACCAAGGTTGGCATTACAGTAGGGTATAGTTCCCTCCACTATGTCATACTGCTGCTCATATTTCCAAATTACCATTTCCTGTCACTAACATTGATGGGGGCAATTACGTTTTCTTGCATCCATCCCAGGGTCATGACCAACACAACAGCAGAGGTAATCCATCCCTATGGCCAAAAATACTGTTGAAGATGCTATGAAGAGGATGCTGCAGAATAGGGACTTTTTAGCAGGAGATGTGATTGATTTATCCCTAACTTACTAATTACATTTTATAGAGAGTTTACATATGCCACTGTTCACGAAACGCTGAGGAAAAATAGAAGAGAAGGAAAACATTAAAAAGAAGAGTGTGCCATTCATGTGAACTAATGAAGGCATCTCGATCTTGTGTGGCCACCTTTTCATGTGTTTCTCTTTAAACTGCAGTCAGTGAAAAGGACAGACATTCTCAGTATTAATGGATATTTGATTAGGCAGAAGTATACCTTCCCCATGCTAATGATCAGTAATGTTCTTCTGTACATAAATTTCCTTGCCCTGAGAAAAATACCTCTTTCATTTGCATGATTTAAAAATCCCTCCCAATTATCTAACATTAATTCAGTTAATATTTTTAACTCAAAAGATAGTTCAATATCATGGTGCATGCCTTTTCCCAAAATTGCTTCGAATTTCCTCGTGCAATACCTTGAAATTTGTGATCCCTGTAGACTTTGATGGTGACTTTAATGGCAAAGGATTTCTACCCCCACCTCTTTGCTTTCTGTTCTGATCCTATTCTCAAAATTGCTCACACCTCAGCCCAGTTGGAGGCCAGGTGACATTTCTGTTACTTAACCAGCAGCTGTGTCTTTTAAATCATCCCCCAGCCATTGAAGAGGGGACATTTTAAATACATTTTTCAATAAAGAGGGTATGCCTAGCAGCTGTATAGGAGCTGATCTCATCCTTTTTCTTTCATCTCATGTAACACTCACCACAGACTAACATAATGGTCCTCATCCTTGAAAATTTGTAATTCATGCTAGCCAAAGAACAGGAAAATTCAATGAAAGAAATGATCTTTTATTTCTTTTCCTTCATTTGTATATGAAACACTAAAACTTCATGGCTAGTCATTATAAAGGGAGGTGTGGGAAACAGAGCGAAAACAATTCTCAAAATTGAAAAGAGGAGGTTGGCATACACAACAAAACAGGTAAAGATGTAAACGAATGATTCCTTCCATGTTTCCTCCATAGTGAACTTTTAGAAAAAACCAGAATCTTACACATATTGCAGATTGGTGCTCATTTTTTTTTCCCAAATAGGTTTCAAATACTTTAATATGATCTGGTCCAAGTT
The DNA here is from genome assembly GCF_030028045.1 of Hippopotamus amphibius kiboko. NCBI lineage: Eukaryota > Metazoa > Chordata > Mammalia > Artiodactyla > Hippopotamidae > Hippopotamus > Hippopotamus amphibius. Next base: position 81,372,685 of record NC_080192.1, read on the forward strand.
TAGAGATAGTAATATAGTCCTCTTGTAGGAACTGAGTTCATGTTTTCAGAAAGTCATAAATCCTTGCTTCTTTAATAATAGGTCTTTAGAAACTAAGATCAGAAAAAGTAAATATTACCTATATTTTTATGTCTCTTACATGAGATTATGACTTTCTTTTTGAAGTTTGCTTCTTATTCTTTGAATTTGCTGCATCCATGAGTTCATGATAAGAAGTGAGTCTACAACTTTGTACAGTTACCAATTCATTCAATATGTACTTTTGCCCTGTGCTGGGTCATGTTGAGCCCACAAAAGTGAGTAGCTAATAAAGGTATGGGGAGTGATTAGATAAATAATAGAAAAAACACCACACGTGATGTTACTGGAATCAAGTACTAGTCCAGATTAAGTGCTACAAAATTTCAGGGGTGGACTGATCACAGGCTTCTGGAGGAACTGAATAGATTTCCAGAAGGGAAGTAATCTTGGCTGGGCCTTCCTGTGTAAGACGGAGGCAAGCATTGAAGAGGGAATTGAGCTTTAGAAATGATGATTGTGCTAAGAACCAGGTTCTGAGTTGGCAAAGCATGGACAGCAATCAGAGAGGAGCAAGTATCAATACTAGTGCTCCTAGCTGTGGAATGGAATGATGGTCAGGGGTTAATGATAGAGAGGCTATAAAAAGAAATTTGAGGTGGGGTCGGGGAAAACTCTCTCACTTATGACAGCCTCTAGAAACTCTAAATATGTGAAGAACTTAAATTGCATGCAAGCAAAGATTCTTCTGGGACAAAATGGCAATATGGTTTCTGTATTTTATTTTTATTTAAACCCCATTTATTTGGAACCATCTAACACTGAGCAACTACGATGCACAGAGAATTACGCAAAAATTACTGTATTTAATTCTCATACTAAAGCTATTAGCTAGATATTATCATTGTCATTGTAAGAGAGGAGAAACTAGAACCTAGTGTTGAAAAGATCTTCCATAAGATCACAGGTCTCAAAACTGGCAAAGCCAGCACCTGGTCCAGAGGGTTGAACACTAATGCTCGCCTCAAGATGCTCGGGCACAGGTAAGTGGTGAGCAGTATGGTACCAGCGCAATTTCAGTGACAAGAACTGCATCTTTATAAATAATTCACTTAAATGAGATAAACAAGGAAGCAGAAAAAAATTAAACAGAAAATGTTTTATTACTATATACGTCTTCCAACTTAGATACTTTTTTCCTCACTATTTTTTTATTAGAGGGATATCATTGACTTTCCAGAAATGTGGAAAGGATAAAATAAACAGCCCAGGATCAATGGGAATATTACACAGGCACCACTCTATGATTTATCTAAGTGACACTTATGCAGAGGAAAAAAATCTTTGCATTAGAAGAATCGTTTTTTCACTTCTAAAAATATTTTCAGACATAGCAGCTACCAACTGTGTATCAGGCAAATAGAGGATAAAATCCTTCTGTTGGGCTAAAAAGCATTAAGTGCTTTGCTTAAAATTCATTGGTAAATAATCTGGGAATGATTTCGAGGAGAAAGCTGCAATCCATGCAGGCTGCAATAATGAATTCAGTAAGACTACATAAGGGTAGAGGTGAGAAATGCAGCCTCCTGTATTCAAGGTTGCACTTTACCTGCTCTGATGCTAATGCTTCCCTTGGCTCTGCTCTGGTTCACTTTTTGGTGTGTGTGTTTCTTTTTTTTTTTTTTTTTTTTAATTTCTACTTTGTAAACATTACATCTTTTAAAATGCTAGGAACTCAAAAAATAACACAGTGTTCAAAGTGAAATTAAATCAGTGGTTTATATAGCATAATGTCATAATATTTTCCATACTATTTTCCCTTGCCTTATTAATATAACCATCAGTCTATTAGCTTTAACTGCTGCTGAAGACTGAGCAGATGTCTTCAATGAATACTTCCATCCCTAATTACCCCTTCTTTTCTTCCTGAGAAGTTCAGCTAATTCAGATCCTACCAATGTATATGAAAAGTTTAAACGATTTCTCCCCAAATGCATTACCTTTTTCTTATCTACATTAAATTCCATCTGTCATTATGTTGCACAGTCTCACACTTTGATTAGATCCTTCTGGAGGTTTTAACAATCCTTGCTAGTTTTTTTGCTAACCTAAATAATCTCACAGCATTTTATAGAAGAACTTCTTTTACCAGTTATGACTTTTTGCCAGCCTTGCCTTTGTATGGGTTTGCTATTAGTATTGTGCACGCATAGAAATGTGTTAACTGTGATGCTTCAGCAATGAAAAAGCACAGACACTGAAGAAAAAACAAAAACAAAAAAAGGAAATAAAATCAAGTCTGGAAACCTTTTACTGCCTTTTTGTTCAGTGTTCACATATCTGTGTTTCTGAAGTAACGTTGATTAATTGCCACTAATGGAATTAGGAGAACTCATTGGCAATTGTGTCTTCTACCAAAAATTGTGAGTATCTGAGAATTCTACTACCTATGTTTTCCAAATCATTTTAGAAATAATTTTAATTGGGAAAAATATCTGCTCTTGACCCTTATTCTTCAAAGATGCTTTAAGTAAAGATATTTGCCGTTACGTTATTTCCCACTAAAAAGAATCTAAATCTAGGAATTTGATTTCTAAAGCACAGATTGGTTATCTAGCTCTTAAGAACTCCTAATGTTAGGCATTTCAAGGAAGAGGCGTCACTGTTTTCTTGCAGCTTGTTTTAACCAAAGGTAGAGTTGGTTTAGTTCCAACTTTTAGAATTATTTTTCTACTTCCCAATCAGGATCACCAAATCTAAGAATAGCTTCTTGAAGTTGTAAGGGACCCTAGTTACCCATCTTAAACTCCAGTTCAATGGAGCCATCTCTTCTATTTGTTCATTTATTCAAGAAATAATAAGTGAATCCTGACCCTCTCTTGGGACTGGGAATACTACTGTGAACAAAATGGACATGATCCCTGCCCTTCTGAAGCATCCTTGACTTAGTGACCATATCACTGGGCTGGAGTCCTTCCATTCATAGGAAATAGTTAAATAAAATTCCTTAAGGGCTAATTATTTTAGGCATTTTGCTAAGGGATTTGCCTATACAACCTAACTGAACATTTCTTAATAGTCCATATAGATACTTATTCCCATTTTCAGGATAAAAAGATTAAAATTTAGAAAGATTAATGTCATGCTCAATGTAATACAACCAGCCAATGAATGAACTAGAACTGGATTCCACTTATATCCCAATTCCAAACCCCTTGCTAAGTGGTCCATTCCCTTTGGCTAATGACAGTTGCTAAGAATTCCGCTTTTCATTGATCTCCAGTCACATTCTTGGAAGGTTTGATCCATTGTTCATGGTTCTGCCATGTGAAATTACAAAAACTCATTTCTGTTTCATATAGAAATGCTTTAAATCACTGAGGACAATTTTCAAGTCCATCCTATTTTTCTCCCCCAAAATTTAACTTCCCCACAGGCTAATAGCTGCAGATCTCCTAGAATTGTGACCAGTTTTCTCTGAATTTATACTTTTTTTCAGTTTCTTTCTTGAAATGTGTCACTACGTACTAGACACCTATAGTGCCTGGCAGTTTATTATCTTACTTGATGCCCACAAAACTATTGAATTATATATTGTTCCCACTTTCATTGAAGAAATGTGTTTTGGTGAAATTAAGACATGAAGTCAGGATACACAAAAAGCAAGAGACAGAAAAGGATGGCAAATCAATTCTTCGGGAGCCCACCAGGTCAACTATAAAAATAATTATTTCTATACAAAAGGATAATAAACATTTGCTTATTGATTGATATTTGAACATTGAACAACATTAAACTTATTTTCAATAAAGATGAACATTTATGTTCTTTGGAAATATACAACTAACTTACCTATAGTTGTGTTTATAACTAGGTATTCCAGTCCTTGTTTGAAATTATGTCACAGTTGCCAAACTTTTCATGTCCCAAGGGATACAAGAAAATTCTGTCTCCATATCAAGCCAAGATCAACTCCAAGCTTGGTATGACTTTGAGAGCAAATACTCAGTTATTCCGTGGGGAGAGAGGAATAGAGGGAGAGACAAAGAATACTGCCTTGAGACCAAATAAGAAGAGGGAGATCGTATGACAAACACATCATAAGGCTTGAGAGATTTACACAGGAAGAAGACAGAGGCAGTGTTCCTATGGAACGCGCCCTACAACACCTGCGAGCGTGTGCCTGCGTGTGCTAGTGTGCGTGTGCTCATTCAACAAGATTTCACTGCATTTGTTAATTGCCAGGCACTGCTCTGTGCTCTGGTTGAGGATACAAGCAGCATATAAAGTCCTCTGCTTTTAAAGAATTCACATCTTTAGTCACATACACAATTTATGCAATATTCATTGTTAATACATATACATTCATAGCATATATCCATTGACTACATATATTCGTGTATTTATACATTATTTAGATTAGGATCAGATTCTTTCTGGCATGTTCTTTTTTCTCACGTTCTGAGAAGCAGCTCTATCAACCCCATAGCAACTGACACCTCCAGAGCACCAAGCATAACAACCATGATTTGCTACATCCCAAAAATGCTTCAAGTCACGTATATACCCTTGGAAGGAGTTGGTGCAAAAGTGTTTTTATATGAGATGGTTTTTCAGGGTCTTCTCACAGAAAACACTTCAGATAAGCACATTATTTTGACTGAGATTCCTGCTGTTATTTTAATGTGCAGGTCATTATCAGCATTAAGAAATCAACATAGAGGTTTATGTAGACCAAACAATTAAATAGAGCCTTTTCCTCGAGGCCAGGGTTAGGATCTATCTAAACCAGATTTCAAGTGACAGATAAGGAATGAGATCCTCTTCGCCTGTGGACTCCTTCCCATGGCTTGGATAACGAGCTGGAGAATGAACTTCAAGTATTGGCACCACCAGCCATGACCATTTCAAGGTCAGAAAAGATCTACATCTGACAAGAGAGTTGTAATCAACTAGTGCGTGTGGCTTTTGTGTATTTTAATGAAAATAGTTATCTAGATTTAAAATGAATAGAGGGGCTTCCTAGGTGGTGCAGTGGTTAAGAATCCTGCCAATGCAGGGGATAAGGGTTTGATCCCTGCTCCAGGAAGATCCCATGTGCCTAGGAGCAACTAAGCCCATGTGCCACAACTATTGAGCCCATGTACTGCAACTACTGAAGCCCGTGCACCTAGAGCCCATGCTCCACAACAAGAGAAGCCACCATAATGAGGAGCCCACACACCACAGTGAAGAGTAGCCCCCACTCGCAGCAATTAGAGAAAGCCCGCATGCAGCAACGAAGACCCAACGCAACCAACAAATAAATAAACATTAAAAAAAAAATGAATAGAAATGCAAAAGTGCATCCTAGTTGATAAAATTAAAAAGCAGTTGGTTACCTAATGGTTTGTTCACTTTTGTTTCCTGACAGTGCTAGCTTTTCTGGAAGGTTTTCTTGAATATTCCTGGTATTTGCATATTTTTGAACCATAGTGGGGTCAAGAATTTCTCTTGCATGTTTCTCCTTGGTCGACTTTCATTTTTATCAAAACTCAGTTGCAAATCTGTTTCCAAAAAAAAAAAATCACTTCTCTATTTTGCTAAGATGAGTATAGCATAGTCCCCAAAGTGCCTTTCAAGACATGCTTGAAGGAGCCCCTGCTTTAACTATTGCACCTGCTGCAGGATACAGCAGAACTTGTTTACAATACCTTCCCATAACCAACTCATAACATTTTAATTTAATGGGATTTGTAACTCATGTTTCAATTAAAAGTAAAATTATTATGTTCGTTAGTTTGTGTGATTTTTTTGATAGAATAGTACATTTATATGGTAATTTTCCAAAGATCAACTTTATTTATCGGTAAGAAGCTATTTCAAGATTGTTGTATATTTTCTTTGCTTCTGAAATGTTATCACATTTAATTGCCTGATCTTATTTGGGTTGCAATCATAGTCATTAATTAGTATGAAGGTGAGGGACAGCATCATATCTAACTATCTGTTATGGCTGCTTTAATGAGGAAAATACCTGCCATCATTTTAAAGGCATCCTGTATACTTCACAAATACAGCTTGCTGTAGCATTCTCATTTAGGCTGTGAACATCAAAGGAAATTGATGTCAGGTGTGAACAGAAGCTGTTGAATATATCTGCCGAGGAAACTGAGTGGTGTGTCTGGGTAGGAGAGATGAAGGGCAGCTTATAACATTAACGAAACTACAGGTAATTAGTGTAAGCTTTCACTGGTTGGTATGTCTGAGGAATTTAAAGAAATGCTATTTGTATTTGTGTCCTATAAAACTACAAAAGTTTAAGATATTTCTTTTCTTTTCCTTTTCTACTTCTATAGGAAGGTGAGAAATAAACAGAATTGAATAATGAAAATCTATAGAGAGGCCACAGTTTAGAATCAAAAGAGAACTGTTTATAATTCTAATCAAAATAACAATTTGTGAGTTTTTAGTATGTCTTTTGCTGCCTGCTATCTTATCAAATTCAAAGAAGCAAATGAAAAAAAAACGGTTGATTAATTAATGAAATGAAAAGGCTTTGATAAGAATTTTTTCAAGAGCAAAATAGGTACCCTAAATTTGCAGTGTTTTTGAATGGATTTTTTAAAAGTAAAGCTAGATGTGGTACATGTGTGTAGGCAATGTGCCAAAATAATATTTACATTCCAAAAAAAGGTGTTATAATATATTATACAAAAAAAATTGGCTTCTTTAAGCAATTGCACACTACAGATGTACATGGTAGGGTCAGCGAGGAAGAAATTATCCTCTACTCTTCTAGGTTCTTCTGGCTGGTCTAAGAATTAAAATTGACATGAGATAGATTAACAGGAGAAAATCAAACACAAGTTTAGTAATATGTATATGTGGGAGAGACCCAGAAAAACTGAATAGCTCACCAAAATGGCTAAAACTCTAACTTTAAATACCATCATCAGCTAAAGACAAAAAAGGATGTTGAGGGAAGTGGTTTGGGACTTCAAAGACAAGGAAAGCAATTCACTTCCAGATGGAAAAGCAAATGTTTGTAAACAACATTTTTGCTATTGTAATAATGTTATTGTAAAAATGTTACTGTAATAACATTTTTTCTGGGCCAGGCAGAAATAATAGGACACAGATAATGTGAACTCTGATCTCTAGGTCCTGCCAAGGTGTTTCCTTTACCAACATAGCCCATATTCTTTGCAGATATCTCTGGTAATAACTCTATTCCAGGAAGAGGCCCTCTAACTAAATATTTTTTAGGCAGTTAGGGGGAAGGTCAAAATTTCTTCCTGAGTCTTTCGGACCTTGGTTGTTTTCAGATGGAAATAGTCCTCATGCCAAAGAGAAAATTGGGGCTGTAAAGTTTTGCTTCCCTACAGTAGACTATTGCAGCTTCTAAGGGCTGTTGCACCAGGCACTTTCTACCACCATGGCTGAAATGATCATTCCTGAGTTGACCATTGGAAGCAATGTAATCGATAATAGTACAGTGCTTTCCTTGCCTTTGAAGGGGTAGATTTCAATTCCTAATCCATCTCTTTAATCTTCTGAAGTTTCCTATCCTTGACTTTCTTTTTACAATAGGAAATTCTGAGGCATGCAGTGTTCTCTAGAAATAGGCTCCCAAGAAGGGATGCTCCTCTGTGCTTGGTACTACAGTCATCATGCTTATGATACGTGGGATTACTCTTTCATTTTTTTACAAATTTTTATTGAAGTATAGTTGACTTACAATGTTGTGTTAGTTTCAAATGTACAGAAAAGTGTGTATATATATACACACACACACACATTTACTATTTTTCAGATTCTTTTCCCTTATAGGTCATTACAAAATATTGAGTATAGTTCCAGGATTCCAGGATTATTCTTTATTTACACATATCAGTCACTTATCAGTAGATTTGGATGATTAGATCCAATTTTCTCCAAACTATTGGTTGCAATCAGAACAGTTTTTGTGTCTGTAGGACCAGATCAACTGACATACCGCTGGCTTACTTACAATTGTTGCTCCTCCATGTATACTAACCCTTTAATTCCTTCTTATAGGACTATAGCATGTCTGTTCCACTGTCCCTTTGTGTAATAACATTTTTAGTGTTCAGTTTCCTAATATTTTTATATTTTCTAATTGTGTCAAGTAAGTCTCACAATCTTATACGCCTGTAAGTAGTCTAAATCTGTACTGCCCAATATGGTAGCCCCTAGACACAGGTAGTTACTTAAATCTTAATTAATTAAAATTAAATTTAAGTAAAGATTAATTCCTCAGTTACATGAGCCACATTTCAAGTGCTCTACGGATATGTATTTTATAGAACATGTCTATCATCACAAGAAGTTCTTTTGGAGAGTCCTGGTATAGATGATACCAACCTATGTCACCTATTTTATTCAATTCAATATTTTATTGAATAAAATATATATTTATTATAAGCCTCAGGTACTTTTTATATTAAGAAGACCAAATTAATGCTTAGGGATTAATGAGATGGATTGCTGTTGGGAGAACTCAATATGCACTGAGCACAATTCCCAGCACACTCTAACCATTCCATTTGCTAAAATTATTATATTATTGATCTCAAATCAGACTGTAAGTCTGGAAGTTGCAGGTAGGAGATTTTTAATCAGTTCATTGATTCATTTAACACATATTTCTTGATGTCCCAGGTTGCAATGCTCCAATTCAAGAAGGAACTAGTCAAGGTATTGAAGATGTAGCAGGGAACAAGAGTGCCAAGGGCTCCTCTCTTGGATCTTGTTTTATAATGGACAGCTGGAGGAATAGACTTTGAAAAATCAGATAATGGTAGCTGCTATGCAGAAAATTTAAATAAAATAATATTATAGAAGTGTCCAAAAATCTACTTTAAATTGCCTTCTCTGAAGAGGTGACATTAAATTAAAATCTAAATAGTAAAAAGTCCATACAAATTATCTTGTTTTCCCACAGTCACAGGTTTGTTAAATTTCTTTAGTAGAGCTTTCATTCAATACTTCCATACTGTTCAGGTATAGCTAGGAGTTGGAGAAATACAACTTTGGCTCTTACTTGGAATGGAAGCTCCCTCAAGTAAATTTTCCTAAACCAACATAACAATCTTTTTTGTAACTTTCTATTCCAGAAACAATATGAAGGACAACTTCGAGCATGAAAGCACAAATACTCTAAATTCCTTGGAACTTTACTCTTTTATAAGGCCCCAATAACAGGCCATATTCTCTCTCCACCATTCGTGTTAGAATGACCATTGCTAGAGACAGAGAAGCTCCAAATTGCTAAGCCCCATAGATATTTTCTCTATCCTAATCCTATGAGGCATTACCTCTGCATTTTATGCTGTCAATTGTTTCTTTTACACACTGCTATATTTAAAATGGATAACCAGAGACTGTCATACAGAGCGAGGTAAGCCAGAAAGAGAAAAACAAATACTGTATGCTAACTCATAAATATGGAATCTGAAGAAATGGTACTGATGAACCCAGTGACAGGGCAAGAGTGGAGTTACAGATGTAGAGAATGGACTTAAGGACATGGGGCTGGGATGAGGGGGCGAAGGGGAAGCTGGAACGAAGTGAGAGAGTAGCAAAGACATATTTACGCTACCAACTGTAAAATACATAGCTAGTGGGAAGTTGCTGTATAACAAAGGGAGATCAACTCGATGATGGGTGATGCCTTAGAGGGCCAGGACAGGGAGGGGAGGAGGGAGTCACAGGAGGGAGGGGATATGGGATATATCTATAAATACAGCTGATTGACTTTGGTGTACCTCAAAAACTGGTACAAGAGTGTAAAGCAATTATCTTCCAATAAAGAGCTTAAAAATAAATAAATAAACAAATAAACAAACAAACAAATAAATACATAAATAAAATGGATAACCAACAACAACCTCCTGTATAGCACAGGGAACTCTGATCAATATTATGTAACAACCTAGGTGGGAAAAGAATTTGAAAAAGAATAGATATATGTATGTGTACAACTGAATCACTTTGCTGTACGCCTGAAACTAACACAACATTGTTAATCAACTGTACTCCAATGTTAAATTTTAAAAATGTAAAATAAAATAAAATAAAAATTGCTCCTTGCTTAAAGTTCTCTACCGTCTTGATTTCGGTTACACCTTATGCTCTTTGTTTTCCAATTCCTTTCTTTGTCTGTTCCTGTTCCTGAGTTATCTGCTCAACTTACATGATTCCAACTACCGTCTGTAGGTTGACAACTCCCAAAGCTACAGTCCCAGCTCCAAACACTTCCCTGATTTTCAGAATCATGTCCAACAGCGTAATGCACATTTCTACCTGCATATTGCACTAGAACATAAACTCCTCACCAAGCTGACCTCCTCTCCCCTCTGCAGCTCCCAAACCCACTCACCTCCCAGGGTTGCCCTCACAGGAGATAATAGGGCCATGACCCCAGCCTTCCAGGTTGGAAACGTGGCCTCATTTTACAGACTGTCCCTCTTTCTAGTATATTATGTGCAATTTAAGCCAAAATTCTCAAAATTAAATCTTCTTAGTGAGCAATAGCATTTACAAACAGTATTTAAATGTTGTAGATACTTTTCCCATACAGGAAGAATCTGAAAAAGATGTGTGTGTGTGTGTGTGTAACAGATTTGCTTTGCTGTACACCTGAAACTAACACAACATTGTAAATCAACTATACTCCAATAAAAAATAAAATAAAAAAATAAAATAAAAGTTATAGACTAGTGTGTTTCAAAGGGACGTCAAGTATACAGACCACTTTAGATACACAGGGTACAGAAGACACCAGAGGACTGGTCTGTGGCAGAAAGGGCAACTCTGCCTTTTTCTTAATAGACATATTCTTCCTTTCATTTTAAATTCAACAGTAGGAAACTTCACAACAACTCCTGGCAGCTGATGATAGCTTGTACATATTCTCTACCTATAGTTTTTCTTTTAGAAGAGCCTGAAGATTTGGGGAGGAAGACATAGAATTTACTTAAGCCCAAAAAAGGAAAAAATGTGAGTACAAATATGGAAAATATAAAAGATGAAATGTGTTGGGACAATGTGTCCTGGAGAACAGATGGCTGTTGGAAGATGATTAAATAACTGTCCTCAAAGAAAAGGAGAGTCTATAATAAGAAGGTTCTATATAAATCTTCCCAGGAAGCTAAGGAAGAGAAATTTAAACTAGGTGTTGAACTGAAAGTGTTTCTTTCTTTTTCTTCTCCAGAGCCCACAGCCTCTGGCTAACTGGACATTTCCTATACTTCAGTTTCTTTGGTTTATTTGTCTGAGCAAAACCAAACATTGGTAAGACATTTCTAAACAGCTTCCTCCTCTCAAGGCAAATCATCTCCATGTTTTTAAAACTTTGTTCTCATCTACTTCAGCCCTTTTATAATCTCCTATTGTCCTTAGATTTTTTTCTTTTCAATTAAGAAATGAAATTGTACAATCATTATTTTTATCTTCACCAATAAGTTAGCCCCTGGTATTGTCTATGTAGCACAGAGTTACATAGTAAATAGTACCAAGCCCACCACTGCAGAAATACTGCAAAGAACCCAAACATTAATCTCTACTAATTTCAATAAAAATCTAAATCCTATCTTAGAAACTCAGACAAATTGAGCAGAAAAAAAATTTTTCATTAACTATTCACCAACCATACATTTTCAATAATTCAAAATGTATTTTACATATTCACTATTCTGAACATGAAGGGGATTCTAAGAAAAGCCAGAGCTGAACCCCTCTGCTGTGTGTAACATTTCCTCTATGAAGTTACACAATAGAGGAGACCTCCCAATGTCTTTCCATGTGTTATCCTGGCCACCTATGTGAACGTGCAGTAATTAAACATCTGAAACACCAAATGACCCAGAGAAAAAGCTATTGCATTCTAGGGAAGTCCTTGAAATGTTTCCATCCTTATCTAGCTGATTTTCTTTATCTCCTTGAGAGCTACTGTCAGCACAACTCTGGATCAGCTCTTTATCCAGAATAGTCTCTGCAAACTGAAACAGTTGATCTTAAATGCATATGCACAAACAACGCACCACAGAAACACTGTACAACATGATTTCTTGGAGTTAATGCCTAGGAGCCAAAATGAGGGACTTAAGAGGGAGAGTAGAAGAAATGAGGTAATTAATATGGGTCTGGGTGAGCACGGAGGAAAAAGAGAGTTAGAAGACATAATACTTAGCTCCTTATTTTTGAAGGTCAAAAATAAATTTGCATTTGAAAAGATGTGAAGATGCATCGCTGAAGGGATCACAGTGACCAAATTTGTGTCATTTAATGTCAACGCCCATCAGAGCTGTAATAAAATTCAGAGGGCCTTCTGAGTTGGATACCTTTTCTCTTCGGCATTCCAGCACCAGAATGCCCCAGGGTCCTGTATGGGAAACAAGGGAAGATCACTTTAGAACAAGCCTGTTTGAAAGATGTGCTTTCTTTTTTTTAGTAACAAAAAACCCGTTTTATTTTTTCCAAATACAGATACAGAAGTTTGCATGTTTTGCAAATATTAGCAACATTTCCATATACAGCACCTTCTGTTCTAATAGCTCGTAAACCTAGATATGTACCCCCAGTGCAATGTTGGTTCATCAAGGGTCCACCCTGCCTACACTCATCACTTAAACAAAATGATTAATCAAACCAGAACTGGCTTTGTCAAGGCAATTATTTTTTTATTGGAGGATAGTTCTCAAAGGAAAACTTAGGTAGTGTAAGTATTTCTAAATGGTAACAGTGATATTTGCAAATAAGTTTCCAGTGCTCCAGGTTGGGGTTAATGCAACTTGACGCAGGAATTGAGGGTAGAGCCCCTCAGTTTGGCTGTGCTTAAGGGCTTTCATTCGTTTCTGAAATTTGTGACAACCTTCTGAGAAATAAAAATAAATGACAATCAAAAATATACTACTTAATCACTAATTGAGCATGGTGATGTGGGGATGGCTTCCGATTTGGCTGGCAGCAGCAAGACCCTTTTAAAGATAGACAGTCAAGTATAACTGAATTGCAACAAAGCCAGTCCCTGGAATCAGGACTGGGAGAGCGGCATTCCCTACAGTGAACGGGGCTGCCAGGAGCTTTTCTCTTTAGAAGGGGAAATGCTTTATACAGACTCATTATGTCTCCTCTGGTCTCTTTCACAAAAATAGAAATACACATACACACCCAATCACACACGATTTACTCTAATAACCTAGGAAGGCATTTCTTTCTGAAGGAAAGCGAAATGACCAAAGGACTTCTGGGATCATAGCTATTTTCCATGAACTGATTTATTGACCTTTATTATCTTATTAAATTATAAACTCAATTTAAAGAATTATGTGAAAGCAGACATTGCTTTGCTGCATGTATTGGGTGGTAAAGGTTTTTATCTTTTGGACTACACCTTCAACTACGATAATCATCAGAACTTGGACTAGGGTTCAAATCAAAACACTATCTTTAAAAAAAAAAAATAGCAGCACAACTATGTTTTCCAATCAGATAAAATAGAGAAAATATTCACTTTCTATGAATACTAGTAGGATTTAATTTGCATAGAATTTATTCAATCAGCCATTTATTGAACAGATGGCTTTTGAGGGCACTCTTGTATCTGAGGTGTTGAGATTGGAACTCTGGAAAAGAGACAGTGATGTACTGAGTGTTCCTTACTGACTAGAAGGTACAAACATTATTTCCCTTGATGCTCACATTTTTCTAATTTCATATTATCCTCAATCTATGGAATACGAACAGAGATTCAACTAATCTACCCAAAGTCAGGGGGCTGGGAAAGGATGAAAGCAGAACAATAACTAAATTCTGTATGACATCCAAGGGTCACAGATTCTCCTTACAAGGAACTCAGTGCTCCCATCCTACCCACTCACTGCTGAGAGAGAGGTTCAAAGTCCAGTGTGTCATACAATTAAGTATCAAAAGTTCCTACACATTCATTCTAGCATCCTTAAGGGAAGGCCAAGCAGCACATGATCATTTAAAATATGTCAAGTTAGCTGCAGCTTCTGTCCCTCTATTAGCCTCCTTTTGTGAAAAGTACATTTCCTTCTTCTGAAACTTTATTGTGACCTATTTATTTACTTACCTATTTACTCATTAACTCAAATACCTTATTTCAAAAGAGATTTAACCCAACAATTTTAATGTGAACGTGTCTATTTACATACATAATGGTACACACACACACACACACACACACATCTTTTGAAAATAATTTAATATTCATTAAATGTCAAGCACATTTAGTTGATCCCATAATAATGCATGCAACTTGGGAATTCCCTGGTGGTCCAGTGATTAGGACTCGACACTTCCACTACCAAGGGCGCAGGTTCGACCCCTGGTCTGGCAACTAAGATCCCACAAGCCACGCTGTGCAGCCAAAAAAAAAAAAAAAAATACACACAACTTATTGGAGCTTCTGAGATTCTAAGACAAAAGAAAAGAATACCCATTACCTTTCTAGTCCTTGAGTCTTTGGTAGAACTTTAACATGGCTCATTATTATAACAATCCTGCTACTGACTCCTAAGAAAATTAGTCTAAGTTTTCAAGAAGTTCATTTTCTTTCCTCAAGGTGTCCACTTTCCTATTAAAAGCCCTAGGAAAATGGAAAGTTCTATTGCCCTTAGAACACAAGGAAAATTCTTGACACAAAGACATGGAGTCAAGGGATGTTGGCATGAAGCTAATAACACTCATAGAAAATCTAATTTCCACATGAGCCTCTTTGTTTCTCTTAGGAAAAACAGATACCTGGTCAATGGTCTCAAACTGGACATCCTTCTGAAATCCTAACCTATCTTTTTGTAGATATGAATCATCTGCTTTCAGAAAGATCATGAAGTTTTGCACAATCCTGTGGACACCACAACAAAACACTCCAAAGCATGTCGCCCACTGAAAACAGGTCAATATGGTGGTTTAAAAGTATTTCCTTGAAGTGTTTGACACTTCTCCCATCAAAAGATGCAGTCTAAGTCCTCTCCTCTTGAATATGGCCAACCTTAGTGACTTGTTTTTCATAGAACACATCAGAAGTGACGTAGCACAACTTCAGAGATTAGGTTAGAAAAGGCAAGGCAATAGAGGTTCTACCCAGCTTTCCCTCTTGGGACACGGATCCCTTGGAACCAGCCAGGATGTGGTGACTAAGCCCAGCAGCGACATGGGAAGGTGATGTGTAGGTGTTCTAGCCACAGTCAGAGCTGAATCCCAGCTGATAGAAAGCACGCAGAGCTGCTTTTGAATGATTCTAGCTGAATCCCGTGGGAGCAGAGATGAGCTGTCACCATAAACCCTGCCTGAATTTCAGATTTGGTAATAAAATGTGTCGTTGTTATTTTAAGCCACTGAATTTTGGGATGACTTGCTACTTAGAAATATACCAAGGGAACAGTCAGTAGCACTAATTTCTCACCCACAAAATAAATATTTTGCCTATAACAATAATCCCTTACTTGTCTATAATGATGCATTTTCAGTTCCTGTTTTATTTATTTTTTATCAAAGTGTAGTTGATGTACAATATTATGTAAGTTTCAAGTGTACAACATAGTGATTCACAATTTTTAAAGGTAATATTCCATTTATAGCTATTGAAAAATATTGGCTATATTGCATGTGTTTTACAATATACCCTTGCAGCTTATTTGTTTTATACATAATATAATAATGTATTTTCAGTCAGCATTGGAGCTTCCGGCGTCTCCCATTCTGGAAGAACAAGAATAATTCCTGTATAGGTTTCACATGGTAAAAACCCAATGGGTAGGATACATTGTTTGTTCCTTTCTCATTGTACATTGTTTTCAGTACAGCCCTGGGCATTCTTCAGGGACAAGGATGACCCTTCTGCCCTGCCACCCAAAGCATTGACTGTTGGTGCAGATATTCACAGGGGTGTTAGTGACCTGTAATCATTAAACTCACCTCAGCAAAGCTGCCTATTTCCTGATTGTGTTGTGTTCTTCATTTTAGATGTATGGCCACATTTTCAAAACTAAAAATGAACATGCATGGTCTAATAAACACATGGCCTACATCAAATATACATTAAGTTACAATTAGTTGTACGTTTAACAGATATACTTTAATTAAGTCTACAATATAATTCAAGAGTGGCAAAATTATTGTATTTGTTTTCTAGGGCTGCTATAACAAAGTACCAGGGACCAGGCAGCTTAAAGAACAGAAATGTATGTTCCCACAGTCCTGGAGACCAGAAGCTGGAGATCAAGGTGTCTGCAAGCCTAGTTTCTTCTGAGGCTTTACTCCTTGTCTGTGTATGGTTGTCTTCTTGCTGTGTCTTCACATGGTCTTCCTGCTTTGTATGTCTTTGTCCTAATCTCTTCTCTTTGTTTGTATATACATTTATTTATTTATTTATTTATTTATTGGGTGTGTTAGGTCTTCATTGATGCACACAGGCTTTCTCTAGTTGCGGTGAGTGGAGACTACTTTTCATTGTCATGGGCTCCTCATTTTGGTGGCTTCTTTTGTTGTGGAGCACAGGCTCTAGGTGCGTGGGTTTCAGTAGTTGTGGCACTTGGGCTCAATAGTTGTGGCTCAAGGGCTCTAGAGAACAGGCTCAATAGTTGTAGTGCACAGCCTAGTTGTTCCACAGCATGTGGGATCTTCCTGGACCAGGGATCAAACCCATGTCCCCTGCATCAGCAGACAGACTCCCAACCAATTCATACGTAGGAAGTCCCCCTAATCTCTTCTTATAAGGACAGAAGTCCTATTAGATTAGGAGCTCCCCTCATGACCTTTTTTTCACCTTCATATCTTTAAATACCTTTTAACCTTTTTAACTCAATACATTTTTACCTTAGTATCTTTAAGGATACTACCTACAAATACAGTAGCATTTTGAGGCATTGGGGTTAGGGACGCAACTCAGCCTATAGCAATTGTGAAGGAGAATCCTGCATCTGTGTCTTCCTTCTGTTTCTTCAAGCACCACACTCAACATTTATGGCATGTGCTATTTGCCAGGCCTGTGCTAAGTGTTCTACATCTACTTTGTCATTGACACCTTGTGAGGTGGTTATTATTAGGCCCATTTTTCAGAAAAGGAACCAAAGATTTAGAGAGAGAGTTTCATTCTCCCAAGATAAGGCAGCTTGTAAATAGCCATCTCCTAGGCTGTGTGACTCCAAAGACCATTCTATTTCCATCAAATCATGTTTGCAGCCTAATGAGTTCATTCCCATTGGGGTTTCATTTAATGGTTCTGATCTGAAAAGACCCAATCACTGAGCCACTAGGGTGTCAACTTAGCACCACTTAAGAGCATCTCCCCCATCCACTAACACCCAAAATATGTAATTTTTGATCATGAAATATCATGTATCATAAGAAGTCAGCAAAAGAAATGTTTAAGTGGCTGATGAAGTGAAAGTAAACTAATTTTGCCATTCCTCATTAGATATTGTCTAGAGAAGAAATTATATACTGTATTATAAAGTTAGAATATGAATATATGTACATGAATATACATATACATACATATATAGTCATGATGGCAATATTTATCCCAGAGAAACTGGAGAATGCTATAATCCAGAGCTCTTTTTCTGGATAGCTGGTTGTTAAATATTTACCACCATACCAAGGCTGCAAATGCAAGACTTTCATATTCTCAAAAAGAAACTGCAGGCAAACACAAAACCAAACAAAATGGACTATGTGAAGAAATGTTTTAAAAATTAAAAACAGAAATCATGGAATAAAATACTCCAATAGACAAATCTATCATATAAATAAACATAAATGTGCTAAGCTAGTCTGTGCAACATAAAAAGGCTCTCACTGAGTTTCAACCAAAACCCAATTACATACTATATTCAAGATGTTCCGTGACCACCCAATCCCTAAAAAATGGCTTAGAATGCAAAAAAAAAGAAGAAAAAAGAAAATGTGCAAAGGAATGTCTGGCCAGTGTACACAAATGAAAGTAGAGGTCAAAATCTTAATATTGTTGGATGAAGTGTTATCAGAAACTGGTAACAGTGCATGTCCCCAGGGGAGGGATAATAATTGTAGGATAAGTGAATGAGTCACTACATTTCATTTTGGATATTTTAAGATTAGTAGTATGTGTTTTATTAATTATAAAAAATAAATAGAATAATATATTCTTTAAAGTGATTATTCTCATAAACCTCTGCTTCTGAGACATTTCTATGCATCAGATATAGCTGGAGAGCTTGTTAAACTACAGATTGCCAAGGTTGCTTAATATGCAATTCTTATTTGTTAAACCTGGGACAGAGCTCAGGGTTCTGCATTTTTCATAAAACTCATATGTGAGTCTCAGTTCAACTTGAGAACCAATGACACAGCATACTCTTGGGAGAGAGAGAGGCAGAGACAGCTGACTCCAGGCAGTCTGTTAGGACTAAGAGAGCATTAGGATCTGTGATGTATCCAAGGAGGAGCAGAGTGTCCTCAATCACATGAAAGAGAACTATTTACATGCTTGGTGGAAACCAGGTTATGGATATTCAGATTTTGACATTGTCACATTGCCACCTTTTTCCTTCTCTTGAGCTTCACCTCCCAACCTCACTGTGAACTGGCAGCTCCTCCTGGAGGTTCCCCTCCAAAGCAATTCAGAACTCCAGGCTTCAGACTTCCCACTGCCATTCTCCAAAATCCACCCAACTAATATTCCATTGTCCAGTCTCTGCCACTGTGAACATGGTCAACTGCAATAACAATGGCTTAACGTCAATAAATCTCAACAATGTATACATCTTCTCTCATTTATTATTTCATTTGAGACTTCTACAAAAATGTCACATAATTGTTTTGAATAAAAGTCACTTAGAGGGACTTCCCTGGCGGTCCAGTGGTTAAGACTTCTTCGTCTTCCACTGCAGGGGGACAGGTTTGATCCCTGGTCGGGGAGCTAAGATCCCTCATGCCTCTTGGCCAAAAGAACAAAACATAAAACAGAAGCAATATTGTAACAAATTCAATGAAGACTTTAAAAATGGTCCACATCAAAAAAAATCTTTAAAAAAAGAAGTCACTTAGAAATGGCTGATGTCTTTAATGACCACACATGTCTAAGTGATAAATAATGATCAATGTTGAAATGTTTAGACATTACACAATTTTTGTAGGACAGAAGCTGGGATCAAGGGGAGTTTTCCAACACTCAACTAACTCCATGTGGTAGCTGCTTATAATGGCTGAGGACGCTGGGTATTAGGCAATTAGATGCTTTTGTAGGAACCTCAGTTCAAATAACATTAAAATACTCTGTATTTGTTTAACAAAGATATTTTAATTTGTATTTGAGTCAGGTCCAGCCCCCAGCCCCTTCTGTGAACATCCATTTTGCATCTCCCTGTTCCTGGAGTGGCAGAGGATATCACCAGCAGGGCTGGCCACGGGTAGATAGAAATGGACACCACCTGTAGCACATACCACAGATGGAACATTTCAGGGAATTGACAGCTCTTTAAACAAGGAACTTTGTGGCACCTTGTCCAACACCCAGAACACGACCTGGCATAGGGTAAATCCTAAGGTCCCCGTTTGGAACTTTGGATGCACAATGAAATCACCTGCAGAGTTTGTAAAGACAGGGATACCTGAGTCCTTCCCTCAGCGATTCTGATTTAATTGGTCTAGGATGTGACCTGGCACGGGGATGTTTAAAAGCTCCTCTGAGGATTTCAGTGTATAGTGAAATTTGAAAAGTACTCTCCCAAAGCATAATTTGTCCCCTAAGAGCTCCTAAGTTTGAAGTTCAGAGAAGGGGTAGAGGTGAGTTTTGCAGCTACTACTTAACAAATGATGGTGTATCCCATTGATGAAACTCCTCCTTTTGAGTTTGTTTTCCACCTTTCCAGTCAGGCCCAGCTAATCCAAGATTTAAATTTTTTTCTCTTTTTTTATTGAATATAGTTGATGTATAATATTTCATAAATTATAGGTGTACAATATAGTGATTCACAATTTTTAAAGGTTATATTCCATTTATACTTAGTATAAAATACTTTCTATATTCCCTGTGTTGTACAATTAATACATCCTTCTAGCTTATTTTTTTAATTTTTTTTTGGGGGGGTCAAGGGAAGGAATTTATTTCAAATATTTTATTATCAAAGTTTTAAACATATAGAAAAGTTGAAAGAATGTTGCAGTAAATCTCACTAAGTTCTATACTTAACATCTTACTATGCTTGTTTTATCATATCTTTTTATCTATTCATAAAGAAGCGATTTTAAAAGATGAAAAGCACTCCTAGAGCATGTCTGTATGCCTAGAGTGTGATTCAATAGGTAGCAGAGATTAATAATAGAAGAAAGAATGAAAAAATGAAGTCCTTGAGAATGGAGGGAGGAGAACAGGATTAGGAGTACAGGTAAAGGGACTGCCTTTTGCTGTTACAGAAAATGGTTACAGAATCATGTAGCTTTCTGGATTTAATATTGGGAAAACGTTGCAGGCACTATACTATTGTCTAACGGACAGCTTAGACCCTCTTCTATTGCTAATAGAACCCAAAATTTGGCACCAATGGGCCCAGACCAGGGGATTAATACTGGTCTAAGTCAGTCAAGACTCTTATATTCCCCTTTGCCAGATACTAATTTTCCCATCATATCTTGATTCCTTGTAGCTTATTTTTACACCTGATAGTTTGTACCTCTTCATCCTATGCCCCTCTATTGCCCCTCCTCTCTTTCCTTTCCCCACTGGTAACCACTGGTTTGTTTTCTACATCTCTGAGTCTGTTTGTTTTGCTATACATATTCATGTGTTTTATTTTTTTAGATTCCACATATAAGTGATAGCATGCAGTATTTGTCTTTGTCTGACTTATTTCACTAAACATAATACCCTCCAAGTTCATCCATGTTGCTGCAAATGGCAAAATTTCATTTTTTATGGCTGAGTAATATTCCATTGTATATATGTGCCACATCTTCTTTATCCATTCATCTGTTGATGGACACTTAGGTTACTTCCATATCTTACCTGTCTTAAATAGTGATGCTATGAACATCGGGGTACATGTATCTTTTCGAATTAATGTTTTTTGTTTTTTTCAGATATTTATCCAGGAGTGGAGTTGTTCGATCATATGGTAGTTCTATCTTTAGGTTTTTGAGAAACCTTTATACTGTTTTCCACAGTAACTATACCAATCTATATTCCCACCAACAGTGTACAAGGGTTCCATTTTCTCCACATCCTCCCCAACATTTGTTATTTGCAGACTTTTTGGTGATGGCCATTCTAACAAGTGAGAGGTGATACCTGATTGTGGTTTTGATTTGAATTTCCCTGATAATTAATGATGTTGAGCATCTTTTCATGTGCCTCTTGGCAAGAATTAAATATTTTTAAAGAAGTAAATACTCACCTAAAGATGATCTATTTTAAGATCAACTCAATGCAGACATCCCTTCTATTAGTTCATGTATTATAAAAACATTGCAGATACAACAGTGACCGAGTTAGATGTAGCTTCTGCTCATACAAGCTTCCTTGCCTATTTGGCATCTCAGTTCATCTTGAGTCCTCTGCAGCCTGGGGAACTCATTCAATTTTAATATAAATTCCATGCCAGACACTATCCTAAGTGTTTTGCATATACTATTTAATTTATTCCACAATCTATAGAGATATATTTATTCTTATTAGCAGATTATGTGCATTCTTTAGAGATTTACCTTCCCAAATGTATGCAGCCAGCAATGGCTAAGGAACAAGATCCAAATTCTGGTCCACCTGACTTCAAAACTCATGTGCTTTTGTTAAACAGTTGTAATTGCTCAAAATTCTGAACTCTTACACTGATCTACAATCAACTGCCTAGAAAATTTGGACTGCTCTCATGGTTCCACCATATAAAACACCACCAGGCAGGCCCTCTGCCATGATAAACTTTCAGATATTGGAACCTAACATTATCTATGTTCAATTTGTTTGTTTCACCCCAGATGTCATCCAGGCTGGTCATTTGTCTCTGGATTTATACTCATTGGCCAGTGACCCTTAAATTCTGTCTCAGAGGACTGCATGTATCTCTATTATGCCTGGTGATTTGTTAATTTCTTTCCCATACTGTTTTGTTTGGTATTCACAAAATCCTTGCCTAAGGTATTATGCCCTTTGCTGAAGGTACCAGGGACCAGTGAGATTAGATGAGGTTATCCAGCAAGTAGGTTACATGGAAGTATATCTCTGTCTTTAAGTGGAAGGATGGTGGGGGGGTAGGCAGATGTAACCACTGGATTTCACTGAATCACCAGGGCCATGGATCAATTTTTTAATGAATTATCCAACTAAGTTATATCATTTAGTGCATCAATCTGGTAAAAAATATTTAGAAAACCCAGGATTAATTATAAAATCAAAATAGCCATATACCTTTGGAAAGGAGACTGAAGAGGCAAAAGGGAGATTCTGAGATATTGACAACAATATTCAGTGTGGTGGTGTTTGTTTTATAATTATTCTTATATCTGTTTTGCACTTTTCAAGTTGTATGCTCTATTTTACAGAGAAAAGAGAACTCGCTCTGATGCTTTATAAAGAAAAATTATAACTGTCAATAATCAGTAGCACATTTTAAAATAAGTGCGATTTTTCTTTCTATTTCTTTAGAAAGAAAGAGAGGAAGATAGGTCATATTCACAACTATATAGACTGCAAATATATTAAATGTGATTCATCATAACAAGCTATGTTGTGCTCAAGCTGAAGTTGTGATATAAACACATAAAAGGAGAAAATTTTATCTCTTTCCTCCTTACTTGCACCATAAAAAAGTAATTTTTTTTACTCCAAACCACATCAGTAATGATGGTGCTAATAACAGCACCCAAAACCTGTAGGCCAATAAGAGTTCTTGCCTGAGTTTTACCCAAGCATCTTGGCTCTCAGCAGGGTTATGTCACTGAGTAGCTTAACAAAGTCCCAACTCTGTTCTCGAGGAGGCAAGCACAGAGGAAGCTTGGGCCTGTTGACATTGTCAAGACCTGCTTCTCTATTCAGAATACCAGTTAAGGAAGCAAAAAGTTTAGAAATTCAGAAAGGATCCTCTGAATAAACAATAATTTTGCAGTGACCAAAATGACAGTAGTCACTTTAAGACTTCAATAACATATACTAAAGAACAGGATGAAAAAATAAAATAGATGAACCTTATTTCAAAAATAATGTGATTAATATTATTTTACTATCTCTGGAGAAATAAGAAGAGTGTGTTTTAAATAGCATAAGCAAAAATAAACCATCACCTTTCCAAGTCAGTTGTAAGGGAAACATACCCTACCTACATGTCCATATTTTCTCAAAGTTTTGACACTTTCTAGAACTCTGCTTGCAATTATAGTCATGTACATCAAAAGCCTAGCCCGTGAATCAAAATACCAAATCAGGGGCTTGACTTTTTCATATACATAATATCTAGGTGTGTGCCAATTTGCATAGATAATTGGCTGGTTGAAATTGTCTGATTCCAAATTATTTAGGTTTTTATTCATACCTAGATTCCAAGGAAGTACACACTCACACACACACACACACACACATTATGTTATAGCAGTAGCTTCAGCCAGAGATTCACACATTAACATTATAGAAAATCAGTCCCTCATGAGAGTGAACCTCCAGGAAGAGTTCTGTATGATAAGACACTTGTGGACAATTTATACTCCCTAATGGATAGTCTAAACAGGCTTAGAAAAGTGCATACTCTTAATTCCAGTGTTAACCCAAAGCATAATACTTTAAGGCTATTTAACAGTATTAATGGTGTGTGTAAAATAGACATTGAAATTTGCCTAATAAATATGCATTGTGTCAAGAAACAATACAACTATTGTACTACTACCTTAATCTTTTAAGTATATCACTACATTCCAAAATATTACGAGGTGCAAATCACAGTTATACTTCACAGAACATGCACAATCATAAATAGATGCATCTGTAGGTGTCCTCAAAGCCATTCTTCTAGGATTAAATAACCTTGGTTGGCTGTAACCTCTGAACATTCATTTCTGTATCTCACCCATATGGAGAGTTTTATATGTTTTGTTAAGATGGCTTTGATGAAACATATTTCATCTTCCTTTATCAGTTGAGAATGTTGCCGTCTCAGGTCTTGAAGCAATTTGCAATTGCACATTACAATATGCCTGCTTCGAATGCCTCTATTGGAATACTGAAACCTGGAAGAAAAGGCTGTACTTCCAGTAGAAGTCCTGAAGGAAGAGGGCTTCCATGAGCTAGTTTTGAACTTGTCAGTTACACTGAAAGGAAACTTCATTTTTTCCTGCCCAAGTGGCCAGCAAGTGTTTGATTTGGGCAGAATGCAACCAGGAACTCAGCTACCTCCTCCTTCCTGGTTGTCTGTCTTGAGCATGAAAAACTACTTAGTTAACCTTCTCCTTTTTAGGGGCAGCAAAACACAATAAATGCTTTCACGTTTAGCAGAGACTTAGAAATAATGGTATCAATGAGTCAGGCTTGGCTCTATTGATTGATGGCCTCACTTACGGAAGAAAATGAGTAGATGTGGTGCAAAGCACTTTATTAATCATTTTTAAATTCCAAGTTTCTGAATAGCACTCTTTCATTATCCTTCTGAGTGAAATCAACTAAAGTACTTTATTTGCCTATATATCTTAAAATTAAAAAAAAAATTAATGTCCTGCATTCATATCTGATGATTCTTCAGTGGTTTAAAAACGAGTGGCAAGCTGGATTTATTTCCATTAATGAGGCCAGCCATTAACAAACCATGGAAGCAAGGTCTCATTTCTACTCATAGCTGGCGGCTTATTGCCAATGATAACCAACGTCTCCCTTCCTATAACCAATCAATCAGTCAATCAAAGCTTTTATTAAAGAATTTCAATGGCTTTAATTGAACTTTAAACTCTGAAAACCCTATGGGATGTCTGAGCTGTGCAGATTTGAAGATATTCACAAAGCAAAGGTAAATATGGGTCCTGAATGCTTCAGTGCTATTTCAATTTGGAGGCCTTGTTGGCAGATACATAATCAAAGAGTTTTATTGCTAGGAATTAAAACACATCAGCTTGCTTTTATAAAAAAGTACAGACGACAAGATGGTCCTCACATTCTTACAAGAATATAGGTGGCATCAACCATAGAGAAGAAAAAATGTTAGTTGCAGATCTAGTGAATTCACTGGAATATACTGTTTCTATGTCACCAAGTGCCTATAGAGTGATAATTAGCCTTTCAATTTTGGATGCTCCCAAGTGCCTGACATGTAGTAGACAGTCTAGAAATGAACTATAGAAAAAAATTAAATAAGATGCAGAATATGAAGAAATTAAGTTTAAAGAAAACAAACTTACACTGAATGCTCCCCACCTTTATTCTCTTTACTAGCGATTAAAAAATAAAAAATGAAAATATTTCAATAGAAAGGAGGTGAAAATTACAAAAAGCAAAAATTAAAATGGAAACAAAAAAATGTTTGCCAAGGGGAAACACACTCCAGATAAAAATAAACAAAATTCTCTTAGCATTTATGTACTCATAATTTTTCCACTGGGCACATTTGCACAGTTGAAATTAGGGGAAAAAAAAAAGCAAAATTTCCCACTAGCACATTTATTAAAAGAGGAAAAAGGGAAAAAGCCCCACAGGTCAAGTCTCACGGAGAGAATGCCAAATGTCTTTGTGTCCAGTTATTTATGGTTTCAGATAATTGTACAGAAAATATCAAATTTGCATAGCGTGATTATTGCTGATTATTTATCTAGCAGTCAAAATGTTTCAGTGGTTCCTAGGATGACAGATTGACAAGTCCTTAAAACTCATTCATTTTATGAAATTTGCATGTAATTAAGCAATAATGAAGAGATGTTTGTGGACAGAGGATTATACTACAATATGCTGGAAGCCATTCAAATGCTTGACAAAGTGTTAACATTATCTTCAGATTCAACCAAGCCTTAAATGCTTGGCTCCAAATCACTAAATGTATGAATTAGGGAAAGAAGATTTAGAAAATTATCAATGGTGTAAAATGTATTTTTTTTCACTTTTTAAAACAGATTCACTCACTAGACTTAACTCTATTTGGGGGTATTGTCACATTCTAATTAATCAGTCATGGTCTAGGGTTTGAAGCACAAACATCAGGAAGAGCCAGCTTGGGGAGGTAAAAAGAGCACAGTCCAGAGTGTCCCCAGCCCTGTGTATGACCCCCACCTCAGCCCCTCTCAAGGTGTGTGACCTCAGACAGATTTTGCCTGAACCTCAGTACCTGTAGATACTGTACTGTGTAGACTTGTGATAATAATCTATTTCCTCATCTGAGAAATACATGTTTTCCATGAATTTACAATCATTTTTAAAATCTGAATGCTTCTTGCCATTGAGGTTTTCGTTTAAGGTAATAAGTACATTTCTTTTGTCCTCTCCGGAAAAAAAAGTTGCATATTTCAATTCACAGTTTCTTTGAATTAAAGAAATTTAGTATTTATAAAGTGAAAAGCACAAAGCCTGATAATAAAGCTCATCCTTAAAAAATGATACCTATTATTCTGTGGTCTTCTTCCTGCTGAAATCCTGCACCATTGCTTCTCCAGGGTGGAGATGGACATTATAAAATCTGCATTTGAAAGTTTCAGATTGTATCTGATCTTCACACAGAAATGTCTTTTCAAGTAATTGATGTATATTATGTAAAATGCCTTCTTTCAAAACCAGACTACCTGAAGTATTAGGTTATTATAGTAATTTAAATCGATGAAAATCTTAACAAAGGTTTATGGAGAGTTACGAGAGGAATAAAAGTCATTTCTTTTGACTGACTGCTAGATCCATAGCTTATAACTTGATCAAAGAAGGTACGTGATTCTACTCAGGACTTTCAGTGTCTATTGAGTGGTGGGGGTGGGAGAAAGTAACTGCACTTTGAAACACAAAACCGTAAACTGAAACTCTATGCACAGGTTGTAGAAGGCCTTGAATGTCACTTCAGAAGTTATAGCCCAAGGTCAGTGGGCAGTGAGGGAGCCTTCATGTGTTGTCCATCAAAATTCACCCAATCAACCACATAACTTTCAAAATTCAAGAACACCTCGAAATCCATCCAGTGATACAGCTTTACATCTCTTGCTGTGACTCATTAGGTAATGTAGGTAAATTTTAGGCATTGTATTTCAATACTGAAATCTTATCAAAATACTAAACAGATTAGGAAATACCAATCTTAACAAGAGATTGTAGAATCCTTTCACTGAGAGGGGTAAATTCAAGGTTAATTAGTCATAGTAAGCTAGTAATTATGAAAGAGAGCCCCCACACCCCCAGGATCATATGTCAACATAATAAAATCCAAAGTGGGTTTCTGGGCAGGACACTGCCCCACGCAGACACTCAAGACCACACCATACCCAAGATCTCTGAATCCTAATCAGATCAAAGGCAACCAGCCATAAGTGAAGGAAAGAGAAAAAGCTGGAGGATTGGGTAAGACATATTTTAAAGTTGAGGCACAGTAAGGGAACATAGCACTGCCATCCACATTTCATGAACTGGAATCCAGTCACGCTTAGTGAGCCTGTAAAGCTAATCTCTAAATGCGTGCTTAGCAGAGCGAGGACACAGAGTTCAGAGAAGACACACTCTGTCTCTGCCACAATAACGTCTGTGTATTGCTAATAGGTGACCTGGTCCAATCATTCTGTCCACTGACTGCCCCCTCTTTGAAACAAAGTTCCTGATGAGAGTCATCTGTATTGGTGTCTCTAGCTCCTTTCTCCCTATTTTCTCTTGAATTTGCTCCAATTAGATATTTGCTCCAGTACCAACAAAACTGTTTTTATCAAGGTCATTAAGTGACCTCTACACTAAAAAATTCCATTATTATTCCTCAGCCCACATTGAACTATACCTACTAGTAGGATCTGATGCAATTAAATGCTCTGCTTTAAACATTATCTTCACTTATCTTCCAGAACACCACTCTCCTCATTTTGTTCTCATCTCAAGGACTGCTTCTTCTGAATTTTCTTTGCTGGTTCCTCATTGTTTCTCCAACATTTAAAAGTTGGAGTGTCTCCCTTTGTCTATCTACATTCATTCCTACACTACACACATAGTTCAGACCTCTCCTCTAAACCCCAAATACATATAACCAATTGTCTCCTAGGTTTCCCTATTTCTAATCCATCTGTGTGATATTGTGATTTTTAAGAAACCATTCAGATGAACAAAATATGTTTCTTATATATATTTGGTCTTTATCCACAGTTCCTAACCTTCTGTCTAAATAATTTGAAAAAGAAAAACAAAGCCCAAAGTCAGCAAAAGGAAGGAAATAATAAAGATCAGAGAGAAAATAAATAAAATAGGACTAAAAAAATAGAAAAGAGCAATGAAACCAAGAGATGGTTCTTTGGACAGATAATGAAAATTGAGAATCATGTAGCCCTCAACAAGAAGACAGTGAGAGGACCCAAACAGAAAGAAAGAAAGAAAGAAAGAAAGAAAGAAAGAAAGAAAGAAAGAAAGGAAGAAAGGAAGGAAGGAAGGAAGGAAGGAAGAAAGAAAGAGAGAGAGAGAGAGAGAGAGAGAGAGAAAGAAAGAAAGAAAGAAAGAAAGAAAGAAAGAAAGAAAGAAAGAAAAAGAAAGAAAGAAATGAAAGAAGAGAAATAACAATCAATACCCCAGGGACACAAAAAATCATAAGAGAATACTAGGAACAGTTTTATGACAAGAAATGGAACAACCTAGGAGAAATGGACACATTTCTAGATGCATACAACCTCCCAAGACTGTATCAGGAAGAGACGGACAATCTGAACAGACTAATAACTAGTGGTAAAATTGAATTTGTATTAAAAAATAAGTAAATAAATAAACTCCCAGCAATCAAAAGTCCAGGATCAGATTGCTTCACAGGGAAATTCTACCAAATAAATAAAAGATTTACTACCTATCCTTCTCAAACTATCCCCCCAAAATGAAGAGGATGCTATACTTCCAAATTCATTCTATGAGGCCACCATTACCCTGATACCAAAACCAGACAAAGACGGTACAAAAAAGGAGAATTATAGGCCAATATCTCAGATGAATCCTCATAAAATATTAGCAAACTGAATTCAACAATACATAAAAAGGATCATACAGGAGGAGAAAAAGATGGTGGCGAAGTAGAGAGACGTGGAGTGCATCCCTCTCCACAGATGCATTGGGAATGCATGGAAGGATGCAGTCATTCCCACAGAGAACCAGCTGAACACCAGCAGACGGCCTCAGACACCAGAAAGGGCTGAGGGGAGCCCGACATAGCCAGTAGGGAGGCATCTACAACGGCTCAAAGAGGGTGAAGCGGCGGAGCTGTGGCAGACGGGAGGGAGTGAGACACATACGGAGGGTCCGCAGCACAGCTCAGCGTTCCCGGACCCAGACATTATTCCGCAGCTGAACGGAGGGTCCAGGAGCGGGAGCGTGGGAACCTGAGAGCTGGTTCAGGGTGAGAAACATTGTTACCGGTAGGGTGACCGACCGAGAGGACAGGAGGGAGGAGGTCCGTGGAGAGGAGTGCCCGTCCCTGAGAGCTGCCCGGCCATGATGGCGGCTGGAGGCTGCAGGCTCACAGGCAGGGGGGAGGAGCTGCGCGCATAGCCTCTCCCTCTCTTTCGGCGCCTCTGCAACAGGCAGTGGAGAGACGCCCCTGGGCCACCTAAGGCGCTCAGGGATAACAAGCATCCTCAGGCACTCGGGCGGGGCTAGATTAAAACCCCTTGCAACGCCAGCAGCAGGGAGGCTGCCAAGAGAAAAAAAAAAAACAGCAACAGCAACAGCATCAAAAAGAAAAAAACCCCCGAGAGAGGCCCAACTCTAAGACTTTCTGTTTACGCCTGAGCCACCAGCACCCTCTGCAACAGGCACCTCCAAGCCTGAGTGAAACAACAGTGCGCCACTGCTCACTCACTCCCAGGAGAAGGAGCCACTATTGTACCCTCTCCCTTCCCACACACCAATGCTTACAGACGAACAATAAAGGAACCTCTGCTGGTCACAGAATAACGCAAAAAAAAAAAAACCTAAGGCAAGGAGAAGGACACTTACAGCTGAGACGTTAAGGAAACAGAAATAGTAGTATCAATACCTATTGAACTGGTCCATTCTGGGATCAGTTCTGGATTTTTTTTTTTTTTTTTCTTTCTCTCTCTCTCTTTTTTTTTTTTTTTTTTTTTTGGATTTATTAAATACAATCTTAGCCCTAGGGGATCTACAAGTTTTATAACATAATTTTTTAATGCTATTTTTTATTCTTTTTTTTTTTTTGATTTATTAAATACGATCTTAGCCCTAAGGGATCTACAAGTTTTATAACATAATTTTTTAATGATATTTTTTATTCTTTTTTTTTTTTTGCCTTTTTATATACTTCTATATCCAGCTAAATTTTTGGTAGTATGGACAATATATCTCTCATACTTTCCTTTCATCCCTATCTTTTATACAATTCTATCCCTTTCTTTTTATTTGCATATTTCCAACCACACTACGCTCTTCTGTTCCCCTTTCTTCCAGCCTTTTTAAGTTTATTTTATCTTAACATACTTATAAGCAACACTATCAGTCTGCTCAGACTCCTTGCTCTATTCTCCAGATGACGCACTGCCTTGGTATTTAATATTAGGCTTTTGTCTTTATCTTAGTTCTTAGTACAGTTGTCTAATTACATTCTGAGAATCTCCATTCTCTCTGGTGGTTCTCCAGCGCTTTTCTATATTTGATCCTAGCTTACAAAATCTCCCTGGATTGATGTATGTAGGTGTAGGGTGTTATTTGTTGTTTGTTTGCTTTTGCTTTTGTCTCTGATTTGTTCTGTTTCAGTTGTCAATTTCTGTTGGGTTTCTCTTTGAATATCTGATAGCACACTGGGGTTCTGTCAGGTCTTTCTAGAGCCTTATGTCCTAACGGATTCAGTAATTGTGTGTCTTATACATGTATGTGTTTCCTAGACTTAATATTCATTTAATCCAATACTTGGACATTAGTCTGAGGCTTGGACAGTCTTCTATAAACACCTCTATCACAAGGACAAGCAACCCAAAAGTTTGGACAACCATGAGGAAACAAAGAAACCCCATGCAGGCAAAGGAGCAGGAAAAAAACCCACAAGACCAAATAAATGAGGAGGAAATAGGAAAAATGCCTGAAAAAGAATTTAGAGTAATGATAGTAAAAATGATACAAAATCTCAATAACAAAATAGAGAAAGTACAAGAAACAGTTCATAAGAACTCAGAAAAACAAACAGCAATGGATAACAAAATAACTGAAATTAAACATACTCTAGATGCTATAACCAGCAGAATGACTGAGGCAGAAGAACGAATAAGTGACTTGGAAGATAGAATGGGGGAAATAACTGTCACAGAGCAGGAAAAAGAAAAAAGAATAAAAAGAATAGAAGACAGTCTCAGAGACCTCAGTGATAACCTTAAACGTACCAATATTCGAATTATAGGCATCCCAGAAGAAGAAAAAAACAAGAAAGGGTCTGAGAAAATATTTGAAGAGGTTATAGTGGAAAATTTCCCCAACATGGGAAAGGAAATAATTAACAAAGTCCAAGAAGCACAGAGAGTCCCATACAGAATAAACCCAAGGAGAAATACAACAAGACACATATTAATCAAACAAACGACAATTAAACACAAAGAAAAAATATTAAAAGCAGCAAGAGAAAAGCAACAAACAACATATAAGGGAAAACCCATCAGGATAACAGCTGACCTTTCTACAGAAACTCTGCAGGCCAGAAGGGAATGGCAGGATATACTGAAAGTCCTGAAAGAGAGAAACCTACAGTCAAGAATACTCTACCCAGCAAGAATCTCATTCAGATTTGAGGGAGAAATCAAAAGTTTTCCAGACAAGCAAAAGTTAAGAGAATTCAGCACCACCAAACCAGCCTTACAACAAGTGCTAAAGGAACTCCTCTAAGTAGGAAACACAAGAAAAGGAAAACACCTACAAATACAAACTCAAAACAATTCAGAAAATGGTAATTGGAACACACATGTCAATAATCACTTTAAATGTAAATGGATTAAATGCTCCAACCAAAAGACACAGACTGGCTGAATGGATACAAAAACAAAACCCTTCTATATGCTGCCTCCAAGAAATCCACTTCAGACCAAGGGATACATATAGACTGAAAGTAAAGGGATGGAACAAGATATTCCATGCAAATGGAAGTCAAAAGAAAGCTGGAGTAGCAATACTCATATCAGACAAATTAGACTTGAAAGTAAAGACTATTAAAAGAGACAAGGAAGGACACTCCATAATGATCAAGGGATCCAATCAAGAAGAACATATCACAATGGTAAATATCTATGCCCCCAATATAGGAGCACCTCAATACATAAGGCAAATGCTAACAGCTATAAAAGGGGACATCGACAGTAACACAATAATAGTGGGAGACTTGAACACCCCACTTACATCAATGGACAGATCATCCAAACAGAAAATAAACAAAGACACACAAGCTTTAAATGACACATTAGACCATCTCAACTTAATTGATATTTATAGGACATTCCATCCAAAAACGACAGACTACACTTTCTTCTCAAGTGCACACGGAACATTTTCCAGGATAGATCACATCTTGGGTCACAAATCAAACCTCAGCAAATTCAAGAAAATTGAAATCATATCAAGCATCTTCTCAGACCACAACGCCATGAGACTAGATATCAATTACAGGAAAAAAAAACTGCAAAAAATACAAACACATGGAGGCTAAACAATTCACTCTTAAACAACCAAGGAATCACTACAGAAATCAAAGAGGAAATCAACAAGTATCTAGAAACAAATGACAACGAAAACATGACAACCCAAAACCTATGGGACGCAGCAAAAGCAGTTCTAAGAGGGAAGTTTATAGCAATACAGTCCTACCTTAAGAAACAAGAAAATGATCAAATAAACAACCTAACCTTACACCTAAAAAAACTAGAGAAAGAAGAACAAAGAAACCCCAAAGTGAGCAGAAGGAAAGAAATCATAAAGATCAGAGCAGAAATAAATGAAAAAGAAAGGAAAGAAACCATAAGAAAAATAAATAAAACTAAAAGCTGGTTCTTTGAGAAGATTAACAAAATTGATAAACCATTAGCCAGACTCATCAAGAAAAAAAGGGAGAAGATGCAAATCAACAGAATTAGAAATGAAAAAGGAGAAGTCACAACGGACACCTCAGAAATACAAAACATCATGAGAGACTACTACAAGCAACTATATGCCAATCAATTGGATAACCTGGAAGAAATGAATACATTCTTAGAAAAATACAATCTTCCAAGACTGAACCAGGAAGAAATAGAAACCATGAACAGACCAATCACAAGTACGGAAATTGAGGCAGTGATTAAAAATCTCCCAACACACAAAAGCCCAGGACCAGATGGGTTCACAGGCGAATTCTATCAAACATTTCGAGAAGAGCTAACACCTATCCTTCTCAAACTCTTCCAAAATATTGCAGAAGGCGGAACACTCCCAAACTCATTCTATGAGGCCACCATCACCCTGATACCAAAACCAGGCAAAGATGTCACAAAAAAATAAAACTACAGACCAATATCACTGATGAATATAGATGCAAAAATCCTCAACAAAATACTAGCTAACAGACTCCAACAGCACATTAAAAAAATCATACACCATGATCAAGTGGGGTTTATCCCTGGGATGCAAGGATTCTTCAATATACGCAAATCAATCAACATGATACATCATATCAACAAATTGAAGGATAAAAACCATATGATCATCTCAATAGATGCCGAAAAAGCTTTTGACAAAGTTCAACATCCATTTATGATAAAAGCTCTCCAGAAAATGGGCATAGAAGGAAATTACCTCAACATGATAAAAGACATATATGAAAAACCAAAAGCCAACATTGTTCTCAATGGAGAAAAACTGGAAGAATTCCCTCTAAGAACAGGAACAAGACAAGGGTGTCCACTCTCACCATTATTATTCAACATAGTTTTGGAAGTCTTAGCCACAGTAATCAGAGAAGAAAAAGAAATAAAAGGAATCCAAATTGGAAAAGAAGAAGTAAAATTGTCACTCTTTGCAGATGACATGATATTATATATAGAAAACCCTAAAGACTCTACCAGAAAACTGCTAGCACTCATTGATGAGTTTAGTAAAGTAGCAGGATACAAAATTAATGCCCAGAAATCTCTTGCATTCCTATACACGAACAACAGAAGAGCAGAAAGAGAAATTAAGGAAACTCTCCCATTCACCATTGCAACAAAAAGAATAAAATACCTAGGAATAAACCTGCCTAAGGAGGCAAAAGATTTGTATGCAGAAAACTTTAAGACATTGATGAAAGAAATCAAAGACGACACAAACAGATGGAGGGACATACCATGTTCCTGGATTGGAAGAATCAACATAATGAAAATGACTGTACTACCCAAAGCAATTTACAGATTCAATGCAATCCCGATCAAATGACCAATGGCATTTTTCACAGAACTAGAGCAAGAAATCTTACGGTTTGTATGGAAATGCAAAAGACCCCGAATAGCCAAAGCAATCTTGAGAAGGACAAATGGAGTTGGTGGAATCAGGCTTCCTGACTTCAAATTATACTACAAGGCCATAGTGATCAAGACAGTATGGTACTGGCACAAAAATAGAAAGGACGATCAATGGAATAGAATAGAGAACTCAGAAGTAAGCCCAAACACATATGGGCACCTTATCTTTGACAAAGGAGGCACGAGTATACAATGGAAAAAAGACAGCCTCTTCAATAAGTGGTGCTGGGAAAATTGGACAGCCACATGTAAAAGAATGAAATTAGAACACTTCCTAACACCATACACAAAAATAAACTCAGAATGGATTAAAGACCTACATGTAAGGCCAGACACTATAAAACTCCTAGAGGAAAACATAGGCAGAACACTCTATGACATACATCAAAGCAACATCCTTTTGGACCCACCTCCTAGAATCATGGAAATAAAATCAAGAATAAACAAATGGGACCTCATGAAACTTAAAAGCTTTTGCACAGCAAAAGAAACCATAAACAAGACTAAAAGGCAACCCTCAGAATGGGAAAAAATAATTGCCTATGAAACAATGGACAAAGGATTAACCTCCAAAATATACAAGCAGCTCATGAAGCTTAACACCAAAAAAGCAAATAACCCAATCCACAAATGGGCAGAAGACCTAAATAGACATTTCTCCAAAGAAGACATACAGATGGCCAACAAACACATGAAAAGATGCTCAACATCACTCATCATCAGAGAAATGCAAGTCAAAGCCACAATGAGGTATCACCTCACACCAGTCAGAATGGCCATCATCACAAAGTCTGGAAACCACAAATGTTGGAGAGGGTGTGGAGAAAAGGGAACTCTCCTGCACTTTTGGTGGGAATGTAAGTTGGTACAGCCACTATGGAAAACAATTTGGAGGTTCCTTAAAAAACTACAAATTGAACTACCATATGATCCAGTAATCCCACTCCTGAGCATATATCCAAAGAAAACCATAATCCCAAAAGAAACATGTACCATAATGTTTATTGCAGCACTATTTACAATAGCCAGGACATGGAAACAACCTAAATGCCCATCAACAAATGAATGGATACAGAAGATGTGGCATATATATACAATGGAATATTACTCAGCTATAAAAAGGGATGAGATGGAGCTATATGTAATGAGGTGGATAGAACTACCATCTGTCATACATAGTGAAGTAAGTCAGAAAGAGAAGGACAAATATTGTATGCTAACTCACATATACGGAATCTAAGAGGGGTACTGATGAACTCAGTGACAAGAATAAGGATGCAGATACAGAGAATGGACTGGAGAACTCGAGGTATGGGAGGGGGCGGGGGGTGAAGGGGAAGCTGAGACGAAGCGAGAGAGTAGCACAGACATATATATACTACCAACTTTAAAATAGTCAGTGGGAAGTTGTTGTATAACAAAGGGTGTCCAACTCGAGGATGGAAGATGCCTTAGAGGACTGGGGCAGGGAGGGTGGCGGGGACTCGAGGGGGGGGAGTCAAGGAAGGGAGGGAATACGGGGATATGTGTATAAAAACAGATGATTGAACCTGATGTAACCCCCCAATAAAAATTAAAAAATAAAAAAAAAAAAGGATCATACATCATGATCAAGTGGGATTTATAGCAGGGATACAAGGACGTTTCAATATTCATAAATCAATGTGATACACCACATTAACAAAAGGAAAGATAAAAACTATATGATTATCTCAATAGATGCAGAAAAAACTTTTGACAAAATTCAACATCCATTCATAATAAAAGCTCTCATCAAAGTTAATGTAGAGGGAACTTATCTGAAAATAATTAAAGCCATTTATGAGAAACCACAGCTGACATCATACTCAATGGTGAAAAGCTGAGGCCTTTTGTCTAAAATAATGAACAAGACAAACATGCCCACTCTAATTACTTCTATTTAATACAGTATTAGAAGTCCTAGCCATGGCAATAAGATAGGAAAAAGAAATAAAATGCAGCCAGATTGGAAGGAAAGAAGTAAAACAGTCACTATTTGCAGATGAAATGATACTATATATATATAGAAAATCCTAAAGTCTCCACCAAAGAACAAAAACCAAAATACTATTAGAACTAATAACCAAATTCAGTAGCTGCAAGATACCAAGATTAATATACAGAAACTCGTCATTTTCTATATGCTATGAAACTATCAGAAAGAAAAATTAAGGAAACAATCCCCATGACTTTTTCACAGAACTAGAACAAATAATCCTAAAATTTATACAGAACCACAAAAGACCCCAAATTGTCAAAGCAATCTTGTTAAAAGTGAATAAATCTGGAGGTATGACACGCACTGACTTCAGACTATACAACAAAGCTGCAGTAATCAAAACAGCATGGTACTGGCACAAAAGAGACACATAGATCAATGGAACCGAATAGAGATCCTGGAAATATATCCATACACTTATGGTCAGTTAATCTATGACAAAGGAGACAAGAATATACAGTGGAGAAAGGACAGTCTCTTCAATAAATGGTGCTGGGAAAACTGGACAGCTACATGTAAAACAATGAGATTAGAACATTTTCTCACACCATATACAAAATAAACCCAAAAAGGATTAAAGACTTAAGTAGGATGCTGAAACCATTACAGAATGCTGAAAACTCATAGAAGAGAATATAGACAGAACACTCTTCAACATAAATGGTAGCAATATTTTTTTTTTGGATCTATGTCCCAAGGCAAAAGAAATAAAAACAAAAGCAAACAAATGGGACCTAATTAAACTTAAAAGTAAAAACAAAGTAAACTATCAACAAAACAGAGAGACAATCTACCTAATGGGAGAAAATATTTGCACATAATATGATTTATAAGGGGTTAGCATCCAAAATTTATAAATTGTTCATATAGCTCAATATCAAAAAGACAAAGAATCAAATTAAAAGATAGCAGAAGAATTAAATAGACATTTTTCCAAAGAAGTTATACTGTTGGCTAACAGGCCATAGTTTGCTGACCTCTGATCTGGAAGTATATTACATATACCTTATATATGAGTTGCAACATTAAATTATTTACAAAGCACTGTATGGAATGGTGCACACAATAATTAAATATGTGTACGTACATAAAAATATAAGTATGCACAAAGGAATCTGGTCTGTTGATGTTTCCTTTTGTTTGTTATATTTATTATTAAGGCTGCTCCATTGGTAACAGGAAAAAGATGGAGAGGGCAAGAGGAGGAGGAATGGGAAGAAAATACTGGGAGTAAAAGCAAACATTCATTGTGCATCTCCTATGTCAGTCACTCTGCTAAAAGCTTTCAAATCACTCTGGGACTAACTTCTCATAGCAGTTGGGTGTTGGAACTTCAGTACCAGATTTGTCTAATGCAAGCATTGAAAGTCTTAACCACTTCCAGTGTCAGATTCCTTGATTATGTACAATTTTTGCAGAAAGAAAATATATTTAATGAATTATATTTATTTGCAAATTATATAATCGAATGCAAAATAGAAAAACACCTTATATAACTACAAACACAATGAAAGCCTTGTTTTGAAAGGTAGTAGACTGAACCATATGAAGCTGACTTTATTCTGAGTCAAAAATGGTCAAATATGGGCAATTTCATATGGATCAACTTATTTCCCACCTCAAAGTTAAGGTAGTTTGGCTCCGGCCTTAGATTCCACACAGGTAGGTCCACCTCGTGAAAATGTCTCCAAGGTAAACACCAAGGTCTGCCCAGCCTGGATATCCTGATCAAGCCCAACAAGGACAAAGATTTCCATTTACAGGGTTTCAGCTAAGGAGGGTCTTCTAAAGTAAAATTTACATATTCTTTTCCAGCAATGTGCTTCATATTTGGATGCAAAATATAAATAGGCTGAAAAATATTTATTTGTTAGTTTAGGAAATTTAGAACTTGGGTAAAATGCCAAGCTGAACAACCCCAGAGACTGAAATGCTTTATGCATTCACCTGCCTACAAATAGAGCTTGGAGAATAGCACTGCCAGCCTCCTCCAGGGCTCTGCCTCTCCAGTGAGTGTGAACGATAAATGGAAAGGACCACTTTTCACTGTAAAGGAATCCACTGGTCCCAGGATGATTTGGCTTTTGGCCTCTGGTCCAAGAGGTAAGGATTAGTGTCAGTTCTAATTGTCACTAGTCTGAACTGTCCATTTGTCAATCACTGGATGGTCTGTAGATAGTCATCTCCAAGTGCTAAGTGGTCCAGAGACTATTAACCAGCAGAAACTTTTAAGTAGAGAAACTATTAATGAGGATTCACAGTGGGAATTCACAGAGAAAGGTCCATCTGAAAGGACCTGGGGTTAACTCATGGACATGGTCCCCTCAGGATGCTCTGGGTCCCAGCATCCTCACCTGTACCCTCTCACAAGTGTGCTTCCACGTACAGGGATGGATGTCTCGTTCTGATTGTGGGGAGTTGGAAACAGGCAAAGATCACAGCATTGTCCTACCTTATGAAGCCTCAGAAAGAATGGAAACACCTATTAACTGAACCAGACTGTAGGAAAGTTGAACATTCCAGACAATTCCCAGAGATGCCTGTCACCCCATCTGTGACTCAAGAACAGTGGAGCTTCCAAGAACATTCTCCAAGGCAGGCTGTTCTCCCAGCCACCTGGAAGGAAACCATAATGTTTGCCATCATCCCAAGGCGCATTATATATGATGATTAAGCCTTCCCTCCATCACTTTCTGCATTAGGTCTCCTGGAAGACGGTAATTTAAATGGCATGTCCTATGATTCAGATATGGTAACTCAGGATGTCCCAGGGTGACTTCTTTGCAGGAACTGGATACCTAGTGTGGCCCATGCCTACAGAGAGCCAGTATTCACGTGGATTTTGGTTTAATTTTGTAAAAAATTAGTGCATTAAAAAATACTGGTCTCATACATATGAAATTAGACCAAGATACTTCCATTGTCACCCAGACAAAGGTGGTAACTCTTCTCAAACTCCTTCTCTTCTTCTTAATCTTTTATAGCCAGTTCTCCTTATTACATGCACCCTTGGCACTCTCATGAGCCTGAAGTTGCCACTCCCATGTAGGTCAAGGCAGAGGTGGGGGAGGTTGGGGGATCTTATTTGATGCACCCCCCCCCCAATGTGATTGTCTTAGAACTCAAAATTACTCAGCCTATCAGTCCCTGACCTCCGGCGCTTAACACCCTGACTCATTTCCCTCTCCCTGACCTTCCTTTTCCACTGAAACTACTCATCTTTTTCCCCCTGCTATAGTGCATAAGACCCACAGAGCTTCCAGCATCTCCATGTGCAAAGCTCATCCTGCATCAAATTACATACTTACAAATCTTCATTTTCATTAAAATGGAGAGAAGCATAGGAAGCAAATGTAAGGTACTGCATGGTGCAATGTATTCTTGAATCAAAAACTCTAGAGACAGCATGTTTGTCCCCCTTGTATAGCAGCTCCGTGTGTGTGAGTGTGTGTGTGTGTGTGTGTGTGTGTGTGTGTATGTGTGTGAGGGTTGGGCTTCCCCAGGCTTCTGCCATTTGTGGAGTAGTCCCCAAATCTGCATCTTTCATAGTTTATCGGAAGACCAGCTAACTGCTCTGTAAATACTTTCCATATTCCCATTGTAGCTCACTGGAGCATGAATGCAGTTTCCCAATTATCTTTTGTGATGGAATATGTTCGTATCCAAATTCCAAGAACCTATGATGTTACCTTGTTTGGAAAAGAGGTCTTTGGTCTTTTCAAATGTAATTAAGTTAAGGACCTTGTGATGAGTTCATCCTGGCTTACCCACGTCATCTGAGATCCAGTGATATGTCCTTGGAAGGGATGAAAACCCATGGAAGAGAAGGTGATATGAAGAGTAAAGATAGAGGCAGAGCCTGGAGTGACGTGGCCCAAGCCAAGGAAGCCGAGGAGCAACGACAGCCACCAAAAGCTGGAAAAGACAAGGAAGGATTCTCCCTAGAGCCTTTCAAAGTTCAGACCTGTGAAAGAATAGATTTCTGCTTTTGTAAGCCACCCAGTTCATGGCAATTTGTTACAGCAAACCTAGGAAACTAACACATTTTTTTGGAGATTGACCTCCTTCAATAATTCCATACCAAACAAGAGAAAATCTAGTGTGATTTATGATGTGATTTGGAACATGTTTTCAATACAGAGGACTAATGTCTGACTAATTCACTCAACAAATATTTAGCCATTCAACAAATATTTATGGAATGTGTGCTCTGTGCCGCGCCCTGCCATAAGTCCTGAGGATGAATCCTTCCCCCTGGGGATCTTATTTTCTAATCCTACTAGAGCTCGTTGATGAGGGCAGGAGGTATTTATAAATAAGCAAATAAACAAGACGCAGCTGGTGACCCCGATGCAGTTCAATTAAAAAATAGCCTGCAAAAATTCTGGGTAACCATGGTTTGCCAACTTCATTTAAAAAAAAAAAATTCTAGGCAAGATAAATGTTCAAAATGGAGGTGGTTTGGTGTCAGAGTAAAGCATGATTCTGGATAAACAGCCAGCTCAGAAAAGGGGATCAAAGAATAGAAATGAAAAAGTTCTTTCCATTCTGAGAAATTGTAAACTAGAAATTCTTAAAGAATAAATTCTGCAACCAAAATTAGTTTTGAAACTATTTGGAAAGTGAAATCCAGGAAGGAGTAGAAAAGTGGCCGATGAACTTTGGTTGAGGAGAGGACAAGGGAGCATGTCCAGGGGTGACAAGTAATCGGCCAGAGTCTGCTTCCAGTGACTTTCTCTTGGTTTTCATTCCTTCCGACCATCCAGAAGTGATTCTAAGTCTGTAATCTGAAGTTCACTCCTATCCGGCTCACATTACATCTCTCAGAAATAATTCCAGAATTTAGGACGCACTTAAGAAAGTAATGGGAAACAAAAACAGAAGACAGAACTAAACCATTAAACACCTCTGTACTCCTGCTGGTACAAATGGATTAACTCTGCCTTTTCATGACCAGGAAAGGTTCATTGAGTAAAGGATGCAAAGACATGGAGGTCTGTCATATGAGGAGAGAGTAAATAGATAATATTCTATGCAAAAATAGAAAACACATAGTCTGCTAGTGAAGGTTATATATACTTAAAGGATGTGGATGGTGATTACTGATTATTCTATGAAATCTTGGAATTAAAGCACTCCCTTTGCAGTTTATTTAATGTGTGCTCTGTGTACACATATATATGTAGCAGATGTTCAAAGTGTATATGTAGGTTGATTATTAATTGAAAAACATCACAGAGCAGATAAAAGAGGAGCGGCTTCACCAAGCGGGTAGTAAATTTAAAGAACTTGTTATCATAGAGGTGATATAGTCTGACCACAGAAATAGACTCAAAAATGGGTTCCGTGAAGTAATCTGCACAAGTTATTGCAGGAAGAAGGTTGCTCAGGTGGCAGCAGTAAAG
This sequence comes from Hippopotamus amphibius kiboko, assembly GCF_030028045.1. Lineage (NCBI taxonomy): Eukaryota > Metazoa > Chordata > Mammalia > Artiodactyla > Hippopotamidae > Hippopotamus > Hippopotamus amphibius. The sequence goes on from NC_080192.1 coordinate 81,414,778, forward strand.
AGTTTGCAGGGAAAGGGGGAGGGAAGGGATGTTGTTGTAACCATTTGGTGGCTGACATTGTGAATATTTCACTCTTAAAGAAGCACACACACATACACACTTAAAGAGACGCATATTCTCTTTTTCTCTCTAAAAATATTATTTCAAACTTGAAAATTTGTCTTAATATATAATGTTTTCACAAGAGTTAGAAAAATTTTTCAGGCTAGAAGGTGTAAAGGGAAAATCTCACTTCCATTTCTTTTCTGTCCCCAGCTGCAACACATGTACAGATATACACATACACACACTTTTATCTTCCCCACAAAAACACAATACATCCCACAGGCTCTGTATCTTGCTTATTTTCACTTGAAGATTTTTCTATATTTGTGCATAAAGAATTTCCTCACTCTATGGTAAAGCTGTATAATACTCCATTCTATAGCCACAGCACAGTGTATTCAAAAAGACCCTAGTGATGAACATTAGGAAATGCCTAACTTTTCTTTTGTTACCAACAATGTTGCAATAAATAAACATTCAAGTGTGTGGATATCTGCAGGACAACATCTTCCTAAAAGCAGAATTACTGAGTCAAAAAATATGTAAATTTTTAGTTGTAGTAAATGGTCCCAGATTGCCTTCCATGATGGTATGATTATTTACACCAATGAAATATATGAAAGTTCTTATGTTTCTAAATAACATTTTACCACTCTGTCCAGGGCTGAGTCTTGACATAGCCCTGTGAGTGGACTCTGGATATTTTGTCCACATCATTAGCATCTACTGTGAACTCCTGACGGGAGGTGTCGTTTCCCTTGACCTTGCTTAGAAGACTCCCAGCAGAGAGCCAGCGTGTGTGGTGCTTGCCTAAAGATATTTGATGTTGATGATAATGACAAATGGCATTTTAATTTACTGAAAGAGCAAATCAAGTTTCAGAAATCTAGAGTCTCACCTTAAAATAATATTCAACTACAACAGCTTCTCTCACTATCCTTTTCATGGGCAGCTAATATAAATACTTTTCACATATCAGTTGTGTTTAAAGAGTATTCACTTGGCATTAGTTATGTATTTTTATAACCCTCCATTTTCACTGGTTCCTTAGGAAGGAAAACAGATTTGCATTTGATAAAATACTTCATCCCCTATTTCCTCTGCGCTTTCTGATACACAAAGGGTATTAATAAAACCCAAATCGCCTGTTAAAAACAAGAATGATTAGAGTTCCCCCAAAGTGATTAATCTGTATCACATGAGGAGCTAGTACATCCTGTGCTGTTATTACGGCAGCCACAGACACCAAGATGATATTGTGTGAGATGGTTTTTGACATATAGAGCAATTCATGGGAGCCTCTAAGTGAAATTTTACATCGGGGTCCTAACAGCTCACATAATCATGAAAACACTTTCTCTGAGCTCTCATGGCTCAAATCCGGGCTGCAGAGAAGGCAGGTATGCATTCAGTGCTCTCCTTTCTGGAAACTCGCCTTGTCAAATGCAACGCAGGACATAATGATCGACACACATATAACTGTTTACAGAACAAACAATGGATCAAAATTGAGACACACCTAAAATGAGAGCACTGACATGTGTGGAAATCTAACTCAAGCAACCACTGGAAGAAACAAAATCAAAATAAATGAATTTAGTTTAGAAGGATACGTGACTTTCTTAATCCTCCCTCTGCCCAGGACACAAGCAGTAAGATCTCCTGCCACAGTAGGCCTGTGGGTAGAGATTTCTTTATGTGACTTCTTCAAGGAGGGAAAACTGAATGAAAGAGATAAGCTAAATAGGACTCAGAATATCTGTGACTAAAGAAGAGCAGAAGAGAGAGGTCAGGAAAGGTATAGATAGGAGAGAAGTCACGATGGGAAGAAAGGAGAGAGAGAGAAAGGAAATGCAGTGCACAGGGGAAAGAAGCAAGAAAAGATGTTAAAGAAACACCATAGGCTGTAGGGTAGAAGGTGGAACAGAGAAACATTAAGATTTTACATTTTAAAAGCTATTTTTAAAAGGAGGCTGCCTACCCCTTCACCCCCCGCCCCCTCCCAAACCTCGAGCGAGAGAGTAGCACAGACATATGTATACTACCAACTGTAAAATAGCCAGTGGGAAGTTGTTGTATAACAAAGGGAGTTCAACTCGAGGATGGAAGATGCCTTAGAGGACTGGTGCGGGGAGGGTGGGGGGGACTCAAGGGAGGGTGGGGGGGGAGTCGAGGGAGGGAGGGAATACGGGGATATGTGTATAAAAACAGATGATTGAACTTGGTGTACCCCCCCAAAATTATAAATAAATAAATAAAATTTTTAAAAAAAAAAGCAACCTGTAAAAAAAAAAAAAGGAGGCTGCCTAAATGCACTTGCACATAAATGAAATCCTAAATGCCATAGAATTACATTAACAAGGTGGGACTTCCTAGGTGGCACAGTGGTGAAGAATCTGCCTGCCAATGCAGGGGACACGAGTTCAAGCCCTGCCCTGGGAAGATTCCACATGCAACGGAGCAACTAAGCCCGTGCGCCACAACTATTGAACCTGTGCTCTAGAGCCCGTGAGCCACAATTACTCAGCCCAGGTGCCGCAACTATTGAAGCTCATGCACCTAGGGCCCGTGCTCCACAACAAGAGAAGCCACTACAACAAGGAGCCTGTGCACCACAATGAAGAGTAGCCCCCACTCACCGCAACTAGAGAAAGCCTGTGTGCAGCAACAAAGACCCAATGCAGCCAATAAATAAAAATAAATAAATAAATTTATAAAAAAAATAAACAAGGTGGAAAGATTCGGGAGATGTAAAGGAGAGAATAGAAGATTTGTAGAACCATCAGTTTCAAAAACACCTTCATAACTGTTCTTTTTTCTTAATTAAATGAAATTGAGGGAGTGACTTGTGAGGTACACCTTATTATTTGTAACTCTGCTGATAATGAAACTCAAACGACGTCACTTCATTTTAAGGAGCAAAAGGTGGATAGCCAATAGTTTTCAATCATCTTGCCATCCAGCAACATAGGGCTGTCAGTCAGGGTCCTGGCAGGAAGCGGCTGCATCACACACACACACACACAGGGCAGGAGGGAGGGAGGCAGAGTGAAGAACTGTTTTCCAAAGGCGTGGGAGGATCAAGGCAAAAGAAAAATAGGCAGAGTGAAGCATCTGTGTCTGGTCACAGCAGGGAGACAGTCCCACACCCAGGCAATAGGGGCAAGGTTGGAGCAGAGCCATCTGAATGTCACAAGCGAGTCCCTAACCTCCAGAGACAAAATAGCGACTGTCAAATTCAGCCCAGCAGAAGGCAGAAGAGGGCTGATGGCCGAGGTGCCATCTTCCTTACCTCTGATCTTCTGCCAGCTCTTCCCACTGGACAAAACAAGCAGAGCCAAACGGCAAGGCAGCCATGGGTACAAGCCCATATATATCACTTCTCCAGGGTGAAAAGCAGGGTAGGGAGGTGGAGAGGAACTGGGCAGGCTCCCAGCCAACTCCTAGCACCAGGGATAAGCTTTTGCAGAAATGTGTTGAAAATCAAAGTTATTTGTCCTGGAATTGGTTGCATCTTTTACAGAATGAGTCAAACTTCCTAAAAGCAAATTTGACATTGGAGATATCTGCATTAACTCTTTGTCCTGTGAGACCCTGCATATGTAATATGATAGCTTCTTTGATCCCGTTGGTCCCAGCTAGGCAGGAAGAGGACAGTGCCAAGGTGTCTGACTCCCTGCCTGCCAGGGAGCACTCAGTTCTATTCTGCTTTGTGATTCCAGGTTAAACCTTCAGCAGTTGTGTAAATGTTGGCAATATTTCTTCACACAGTGATGGAGAGAGAGAGTGTGGATGCATAGACACAAATCTACTGTTATGGTACATTGGGAAAAAGTCACCTTGAAGTTTGTCTTAATAATAGTGACTTAGTAGGATCATCTCTTTGATTGAAAATAATATAAAAATTGCAACATACGAGGGTGAGTCAAAAATTGCACTCTGGCTATAGAATTTACAGAAGTTTTGATATAACCAGAGTGCGGATAATTTTTGACTCACTCTCATACAGGACTGGAAAATGTTGACGATCTCCCCAGACTGCAGTGACCAAGATTGGCAGGTGGATTTATGAGATGTGATCGAAAATGTAACAGGTGCAATTTGAAGGTTGTTTTCTACCTCCTAACACTTACTGACCATCTCTTCCTTGATCTGTTGCAGTATTTCATCCTCCTTCTTGAGGTCTTCTCTTTTCTTGGATCTGTAACTTCACACTTTCTGGTTTATCTCCTGTCTCACCAGTGGTTTCATTAGAGCCTCTTTTTTCTCCAAGTTAACATTAATACTTTATTGAGTGCGTTCATCTCATTTACGTGCACTAACCCTATAGAAGAGTTCAATTATCATCAATAGTTTGATTCCTTATGTCATTAATCATTGCAACAACTTAGAAATTATTATCCACATTTTTTTTATTTTTGTAACTTTTTAAAAAATTTTATTGGAGTATAGTTGCTTTACAATGTTGTGTTAGTTTCTGCTGTACAGCAAAGTGAATCAGCTATACGTATACATATATCCCCTCCTTTTTGGATTCTTTCCCATTTAGGTCACCACAGAGCACTGAGTAGAGTTCCCTGTGGTACACCGTGGGTTCTCATTAGTTATCTATTTCATACATAGTATCAGTAGTGTATATACGTCAGTCCCAACTCATCCCAAGCCCCACTTCCCCTCTTGGTATCCACATGCTTGTTCTCTACGTCTGTGTCTCTATTTCTGCTTTGTAAATAAGATTCTCTGTACCAATTCTTTCAGATTCCACATATATGCATTAATATATGATATTTGTCTTTCTCTTTTTTCTCCTCTACCTGTTATCTATCTGATTCATCTAAGCGCTGGCCCCTCTCTTATCACCATAGTCTACATGTAGGTCTCATTGTCACCACCAAGTGCTTCTGGTGAAAGCCTTTCCCGCCACAACCTCTGCTAACAGGGTCTCTAGGGAAAGTTGTGCAGGTTGTGCACTGACTAACTGTGGTGGGCCTGCTACCTTTCCACATTGCAGGCTCATTTGCCACAAAGTCCTCATATTTCTGTGCTTCCAGGAAGAATTCTCCCCCTCCTTGAAGTTGCAAAATTTACAGCTCACTACAGGATAACGCACACCAGCCTAGAGACAGCATACAGCATGGCTAAAATACACATCTGGCTGCATTTTCCTTTACTTTTTCCATGAATGATGCAGTGGCAAAAACAATCTCTTCAAATCTTGTTGTTGCTTAAGAATGGCACATAAGAATTGCAGGTATATGCTTTGAGGTCTAATCTTGCAAACTCAAACTTAACAAATAACAACCAAAGAGGGCTGATATTCAAGAAGGGACCAGGAGAGGTAAAGCTCATAAGTTTAAATAGAAGTCAAAGTAAAGAGCAACTCAGTAGATTTGCAATGCTGGGTCAGGCTCTATGGAGAAAGTAAGACTTGGGTTGAAAGAGAGTGAAGATGTATTGGTTGTGGACGTGATCACAGCTTTATAGTTAGAAAATGAGTTATAAAATTCTGCTAGTCCCTGACCTTTATTTTTCTATGAGTGTCATCTTATTATATCCCCAATTTTGTCTATTCCAGAATCTAGCATAGTGCCTGACACACAATAGGCTCTTAATAAAAAACTTTTTTATGAATTCTTCTCTGCTTCTTCATTGTGACACCTATATGTCATATGCAGTTTCATCACCAAATCGATTCCTTAGAGGCAAAGCATTAACTAGCGTAAAAGCTAAAAGTATACACAACATTTTTTTAAATTGACGTGAAGTTGATTCACAGTGTTGTATTAGTTTCAGGTGTACAGCAAAGTGATTCAGTCATATACATAAATATATATACACATATATAAATATATACATATATACACAAATATATGTATACATATATATATACTTTTTTATTCTTTTATGTTATAGGTTACTACAAGATACTGAATATAGTTCCCTGTGCTATAGAGTAGGTCCTACCAGTTAAAAAAAAAGAAAAAAAAACTCACAGGTATAACTTGATTAGGTTGGATATACTAAACAAAAGTCAGTATTAAATTCTAAGTTCTGAGTAATTAAGTAGTTTTGTTTTGGTGTTTTGTGGGGTTTTGTTTGTTTTGTTTTCTTTTGTGTTCTAGGGGAGAAGGATGCATCACACCTGCACAGACAAGGATTCCAGACACTGAATCTGCCAGTGCTGAGCGGGATGCCCTGAAGGAATTTAGATAACAACTAAGGGTCAGAGAAACTGGGGAAGGTTTGTGGAGCCAATGTGACCTAATTTTGGTAGGGGGACTAGAAAGCCTTGGGATAACTAGAAAGCATGTTGGAAAGACTGTTCAGCAAGGCAGTGGGCACTCAAAGGCAGAGGGGCTGGGGTGAGAACAGCAAGTGAAGGTCGGCCAAGAGACTTGCCGGAGGGATTGAAGACTGAGTCAGGGGTCAGGGGAATCCCACAGTGACTACAGAATTGAGTAATTTTCTTCATGAATTCACGACACTTAATTTGTGCAGCCACATGACTGTAGAATCCTGCTGGGAAATACATCTTCATTTCCCTACGTGTCCACTGAAGAAACGAACAGGTATATAAACAATTGCTGTCCTCCTCAAACTTGTCGTTGTAAGGTAATGTGTATATATTTAATATGTAAAATATCAAATGTATATCAAAGAGAATATATATCAAACATATAAAATATATACATCAAATACAAAATATATATCAAATACATATGTGAGTCATTGTAAGGTAATATATTTGATAAATATAAGATATCTATATATATCAAATATATATAATATATATCAAATACATATACCAAATCAGTCATTGTAAGGTGGTATGTATATATCTGCTATAATATATTTTTATATATATCAAATATACACATTTCAAATATGCTACTATTGCTTCAAGCATTCTAAAATCTTTTTCCGTGTAACCATATTCTTTCAAATACTCTCAGTCATGTCTTTCAGTATGTGAGGATAGACTGGAAATTGGTAAAGAGTTCAAGTCATTCATAGTCAAATGTAATAAAGAACAGATAGCTGGATAATCTGTATTTAAATCATCCAGAGACAACACTAACAAAATGAGGCGGTGTCCTTGTGTGATCTGGACGTGTCAGAAATGTGTGACATTAAAGCTACTCCTCAGAGGCGGACTAAGAAAGATGAGGAGGAGCTGCCTGGTCTAAACTGTCAAAGCTTTACCAAGCTGGTCACCTCTCCCAACTGGCAATCTCTTAAATATGGAGACTTCCTTTGTTTTGACAGCTTTATGTTTAAAATTCACTTAAAACAACCAGTACAAAATCTGGACCAGAAAAATATATTCTGATTGAGTTCTATTTAAAAGATATGATGTAGAGAAATTTTTAAAAAATGCTTGCTTTTAGATTTGCAAAACAAATCTACAAGTAAATACGTAGGTTCCTCACCTACATATTAGATATTTTCAGCTGAAAGAACTTCCAATATAAAGTTTTCCATCCTCCTCTTACAGTTCATACTATTTTAAGGTTTGTGGTAATTCATTCTTGTGTGGTTAAATGTCATTCTCATTGGAAGGTGTCTATGTTTTTAATTTTACCTTCTTTCCTGGACAAGGGACTAGGATATTAAAAAACAATGGCTACTTTGTTCAAGTATTTTTTTTTAAATGTATTTTTCAACCATTTAAAAAATACAGTATTTATTTTTTGTTTAACATTTGTTTGATACAGGCAGTGGTTGCATATGAACCTGTTATTTTCAGTATTTTGTGCAGATTTGGAATATTTGACAATTATAAATAAGATTCCTAGATGTGATACATTAAAATACATTTTATATTTTTATGAAAAGGAACATGGACAACTTTTGCAAAAAGAGAAAATGTACTGATGAATCCTTTCACCATGATTAATACTTTACAGAATCAATTATAAGACCTATCAGCAGGAAAGGATAAATATACAAACTATCCCTTATGTTGGTTCACCTGGTCACAAAATTCTCAACCATTTATTTGCAGTTACAAATAAAACTAAAACTGGTCCATGTGAAGAATAAACAAAAAGCTTCTAACCCATGTTTCTGGATTTTTCCCTGACTATCCATCTATGTAAACTCATGCTGCTTTAATAAAACAATATCCAAATTCACCAAAGATTACAAACATCTCTTAGATATTAAGAAGCTGCATTTTCAGATGGCAGTTGAACCTGTTTGGATCCTTTCACGAGGAAACTGATTTCCTTATTTACCTATGCCAATATTTTTTTGAGTCATTTATCATTTACATAACACTGAGCAACCAGTACTGGGAATGTCTAAAACAACAAAAAAGCCTCTATAACAATTTTTGACACAGGGGACTTCATGGAGAAGCCCATATATTCATCAGCGGCAGATTCATGGCGCTTTCTGTGTAGCTGGCCATTTCCTAGTGGAATCGTGATGTTTTATTTGGCGAGTAACAGTTTCGGGAACAGGAGAGTAGTTGTATTCATGAAGCCAACGATTGGAAAGAATTTCCTTGCTTATTTTTTTCCTCTGTGTGTGTGTTTGTGCTTGTACATGTATGTGTTTTTCTTCAAGATCTTGGGTGCAAAAGCCACCTTATTTATTCTTGAGAAATTTGAAAACATGTTGGTATATAGCTTGTATTGATGGTTCTTCTGTAGTCATTTCTCTTATTAAGTTTTGTTTGAAGTTTACCAGATATATTTAAACTATTTGGTTTACTGTTTATAACATATCGAATTTGTATTAATATTGCTATTTTTAGCCTAAGCCCATTTTCCACCACCACCTCCTTAAAAATATATATATAAAACAGATGATCACTCTTTCAAAGACAAAAATGGAAGGTGGGGAAAGGAAATCTAGCACTAACAGCACAATTGCTTCAATGAAGTTTCATTTACTAAAAAGCACTAGATTGTAGTCAGTTCTAAGACAGAATTGTCTGTTTTCACATTTAGTATCCTTTTTAGGTCATCTCAGCAGTCATAATATAAAATAAAGTTGACATTTTATTGATAGTGTGCCTTTAATAGGTCTATCTTGCAAGCAAACGTTAAATTCTGGCTTTTGAAACCACTTTCTCTATCTCTGACTCTCACACTCTTGTCTCTTCAGCTATATTTAATTATCTCTATAGGAGAGGAAATTGTAATAAAAGCGAAAAATTTACTTTTTTTGATATTTGATTCATTTTTATCCTCTCTTTCAAGAGAGAGGCACTATTTGGAGTAATCTGGTATATAAAACCATGTCATAATTTGGGTCCCTTTTTAAGTGCATGTAGAGATTCGCATGATTTGATTTATTTTGACAAGGGATGGTAAAGTTCTTTTTAAGAACAATAGTCTGCCAGGAATATTTTCAGAGCCTTTGGCTCTGCTGGAAGAATAAAACATGTCAGGTGTTTCTTGGGACTGAAAGATGATCTTCAGTCCCATTTACTCTTGTTTATCCTAATGTTTTTGAATAATCCCTAAGATATTCAAGAGGTTATTAACTCTGCTGTTCAAATACAGTGCACAAGAGTGACATGCGAATATAAAAGCTACTTTGAAAGAATCATAAGGCAGAAAGCGACCTTGGTTTGTTTTAATCCAAGCCAGAGAGTGTTTAAACTCTGCCAGCATAGTTTAACCTCATTCTTAAGATCAATAGGAAATAAAATTATTCAGTTTCCCAGAGAAACTTACACAAATGTGTCACACCTTTCCTCAGGGAGGCGAGATGTCCGAATGCAACTTTAATACAAAAATTGAATGTTTCTCAGTGACACTCTCATTTATAACATTTTGAGATCAGTGTAGGTAGCTGGATACAGAGGTTATGGACAAGGCAGGCTGGGGTTCAGTTCTCTAAGTATATATGTCTTTCATCACAGAAGTCAAAGTCGTGCAGCATTTCCAGGCCTGACAGACCTACACAAGCTGGACAGTAGTAGGGAAATGGGCAGACGGATCACTCACAAGCTATGCACGTCAATTACCAACCCATAAAGGGTGCCATTCATATGAAAACCCCTGTATTACTCTGAGAGGTAATCATCATATTATCATGGGCAGCAATGCAGCTTTTGCATTTTTCACAGGAAAAAACACAGACTGAAAGCTGAGGCTGATGACACACAATTGAGTCTGATATCTTAAAACCTGTACTGTACCTGTGAAATTAGTTGACACAATTGCTAAATACAACAATTTTCCATAAGAAGTGACTAAGAAGTTTGACCCCAAAATCCATAATGAGTTTCACAATCATCTGAGGTCTTCTACCATCCCCTCTCAAAAAATACTAGAAGTACTTAAGTAATCATTAAAACAGTGCAGCAAATCAGCATGTGAAAAGTTACTCGATACCACATGCCATTAGAAAGTTGCAAATTAAAACACTAATGAAATACCATTACATGCTTATCACAGTGGCTAAAATCGAAAATGCTGACAACTCCAAATGCTGACAGAATGTGAAGCAACAGGAACTCTCATTCATTGTGGGTGGGAATTCAAAATGGCACAGCAGCCCATTTGGAATATCGTTGGGCTGTTTCTTGTGAAAATAAACATGCATTTACCATAGGATCCGGCAACTGAGCTCCTTGGGATTTATCCAAAAGAATTGAAAACTTACATGCACACAAAAACCTGTACACAGATGTTTACAGCAGCTTTATTCTTAAATGAAGCCGCTAAGTTGTCCTTCAGTAGGTGTATGAAGAAAGAAGCATACATCCGTATCATGGAATATTATTCAGTGCTAAAAAGAAATGAGGTATGAAGTCACAAAAAGACATAAAAGAACCATAAATGCATATGACTAAGAGAAAAAAGCCAATCTAAAAAACCTCATACTATATGATTCCAACTATATGGTATTCTAGAAAGAGGCGAAACTATGGAAATAGTGAAAAGATCAGTGGTAGCCAGGGGTTAGGGGAAGGTAGGGATGAATTGGTGGAGCAGAGAGGGTTTTTAGGGCAGTGAAATTATTTTATATGATACTATAATGGTGGCTACGTGTCATAATACATTTGTCAAAACCAGTGGATCTATATACCACAAAAAATGAGCCCGAATGCAATCTATGGCTTTTAGCTAATAATAGTGTATGAATATTGGCTCATCAATTATAACAAATGTTTCACACCAATGTAAAATCATAATAAGGTAAACCAAAGGTGGGAAGATAGGAGAAGATTATGGGACCTCTGTACCTTCTGCTCAATTTTTATATGATCATGGAACTGCTCTGAAATAATGAAGCTTATTAATTAAAAAAAATAAAGTACCTATTGAAGAAAATGAAAAAAAAATTCAACCATTACATCTTTGAATCAGTTATTTACAAGACAGAGATTGCCTATTGCTTTTTTAAAAATGTGTCCACATTTTTCTTACTGGAAAAGAAGGATATTGTGAATAGGCACCCTATTCAAGTAATTATCACCTGCTACAACATCCTCAACAAATATATATGTCAACTGCAAAGGATGACTTGGCATCTCCTTTAAAACAGAGTTCTAGAAAGATTGGCCAATCCAACTTTTCAAGTGACTCAGTATTCCCCATGAACTGTGCACTTCCTGGCCAACAAAAATAATTAATTCTGCTACCTTACTAAAGCTTAACATTTCAACAGTGAACATTCCAATCTAAGGTGGTGAAGAAATTGCTAAATAAGTAATAGCATTCGGGATGCATATGTTCATTACTCATTTTTAAAACATAAGTTCTACCCTTTAGAAGTTCTTTATACAAATAAAGGAAGATGGAAAATTATATAGAAATGTGGGTTCCTCCTACCATGATAACTGCACAGGCTATCCAGAGATTAAATAGATTGGGGAGCATTGATACAATTTTGAGCCATTAAGATGCCTCATCTTCTAACATGATGCGAAAGCAAACCAACAGAAACTTAGCTGTGTTAGAAGCATTTAGTGTCAAATATTTTCATACACTTCATTAAAAACATTTCAGAGCAAGAATCTTCTGGGCATGGGCATGGCAGCTGCTGAAGTTGCAGGAAGTCATCAGATATTCTACACTCACTGGTACAATTCGAAGATTTCTGGCAAGAGGTTACAAACAATTCTTATTAAAGGCATTAACTAAGAAGAGTAAGTTTTATAAGCCAGTGAGAGCACAGTGGTTCAATATTAACATTCTTTTGTCTATTTCATTGTTATATTCATTTAACAAATATATGGTGAATCCCTAGTATTATCTGCCAACCACTGTTCTAGAAAATTGCTATACATTGGTGAAGAAATAAGAATCTGCATTTTGGAGCTTAGATTCTAGTTCCTGAAGTTTTCTGCTAGCGTAGTGTAGGGTGGAATTAAACCCAATATATCTATTTTTTGTCTCTATAAACAAGACCTAGTTTTTTGCCATCCCTGTCTCCTTCCTTTGGAGAAAGTCCAACTCAAAGTCTTCTATGGAAGTCAAAGAATGAAAGAAAAGAATGAAAGGAGGAACCAAGAGGAGAAAAATTTTAAAAAAGAAAGGGGAAATAAAGACTCAGTTTACTTAAGGAATTATGGATGCAAGAGAAACTTTATTTTAAAATATTTGTAACGTTAGACATGCATCCATCTATGGAGGGCCTACTTTGTATTAGGCATTGCACTAGTTTCCAAGAATAAAACAGTGAGCAAAGGGTACATAGTTTCAGCCCTCATGGAGCTTAAAATCTGGAGTAGAAAGAGGAATTCATCACATAAAAACACAAATCTATAAACGGAAACTGCAAACCATGTTTTTAAAGATATGTAAAGGAAGCTGGTCAGGAAGGACTTTCCTGCAAAAATGATATTTGAACTAAGCTTTCAAGAATGGAAAAGAGAGAAGCTGACACATTTTAAACAAAAGGAGTAGGAAGGGCAAAGGCTCTGACATAGAGTATAATATATTCCAGCAGAAGTGCAATTGAAGAGCTAAAATGAATGAGAGGAATGGGTTCAAAAAGTAGAGCCTGTGTACATGATACATCCAAAGAAAAAATGAAAGTATTCAAAAGTCGTAGCATAGAAAAGCATAAGCTTTCTTCTATATAAGAAAGATTTTTTTTTTTTAATTTTCTTATGATCTGGAAAGTAGTGAACATTTTTGCTGATAGTTCTCCCATTGATTTGGCACTTACCTTGTACTGAGCAGGACCCTATGGGGCCTTCCCAGAATAGACCCCCATCCATGTCCTCCACCTACCTTTTGTCTATGGTCAAAGAATAACTTTAATCAAAAAAGTGAGAAAATGCAGAAAGAAAGGAAAACAGTTAAGTAAGACAAACTGATAATACTTCAGCCATTAAACACAGTCAAGGATCTTTAGTTCCTCCTCTAGGACTATACATAATATTCTGAGCCATGTCCTTTGATCTGTTTTGCAGATACTGAAACCCCTAGCAGGTGGGAGCAGTTAACTGTCTGCTGCTCAAAAGCACACAGGACTCCAGACCTGTTGGAACCAGAAAGTTGATGATGGTGACTCCCACTTCTCACCACCAACCAATCGGAAGAATGTCCACAAGGTGACCACGCCCTCTTTGAACCATTACTATAAAACTCCTCACTACCCCCTCCAGGTCAGGACACACAGTTTTGAGGGCATTAGGCAGCTGTGGCTCCCTTTGCCTGGCAAAGCAATAAAGCTATTCTTCTGTACTTCACCCAAAACTGTCTCTGCGTTTCTGTTCGGCACTGGTGAACAGAGGATGGATTTCGGCAACAACATTGGTAATAACCATTTTTCTTCCAAGACTGTCATAATTCTAGATTGATATGAAGGAAATGTTGATTGTCAGAACAAGCCACCTTATAAAGGCATCTGCTTGCTGTTTGGGTGGCAGTAGCAGAATTTTTGCTTTACGTATATTTACAAATTGAAATTTCAGTTCCAAAGGAATTATAATATATACATTACAATCATATGAACACACATACTTACACACAAAGAAAAATGGGGCATTACAGCTTGAGAAAGTGGTTGATCCTTCTGAGTAGTTTTTGCTAGTATAAGGAAATTGATACCGTCCCTATGGTGCTCTTCAAAGAGTTGGAGTCAGAGAGTAGAATAGGAAATAAAGTGGAGTTCAGTGACCCTCGCTGGCCTGAACCACAGGGGCCAGTAAACACAGGATTTCCACTTTATTCATAGCCTTCTTTGTGGTGGCACTTGGCTATCTGTACAGGCAAGACTTTCCCCCTAAAAACAATATATTGATATGTAAACGTACAATGGTTTTATTTATTGTGTATTACCACATTATTTTGAATTATTGCCACAAGGATTGGGGAGCCGTGTATAGTTTTAAAAACAAATTTGAAATAGAGTCCAGGCAAGTCATGCAGTTTGGGGGGTTTTATTAGCAATAAAACTACAAGTTCTTCACTGAGCTCTCCTTGAAGAATGACATAAAGCGCAGCTCTCACCCAAACCTATAATTTTCCATGTAATGGAGGTGCTTCTTTTGTCACATATCAGAAACAGTACTCAAGGAAAGAGATTATGAGCACAGCCGTATCATGATGTACGAGAGAGGCTAGACCTTGTCACCTGGATCCATTTTCAAACCATTCTGGAAACTTCTTTACCAACACTGATAAAAGGTTTAAATGACATTCGTGTCTTTTCCTAAAATTACACGTGCATGAACATATTATAAACTGGACTATAAGCAGAGAAAATTACATTTAAGTAGTAAAGTGCCGCTGATGAAGCATCACATCCTTGTAAAGATTGTTTGTTTTGTTTTTCCATAACTAGAGATTTCTTCATCTTTGAAAAGAACTCTCAGATTTTGTAGCTATTTCTACTTAGGCAAAAATACATACATAGTTGTATTCAGTTTTACTAATATTGGACATTAGATTGGCTTTTTAAATTTTTCCTTAAAGATGAAGAGCTCAGATTAAATTAGCATGTTCCTCTTTGGAGAAAAGGAAGGGCTGAAGATCAAGGTGTAACAAAACATTTAAGTAAGTAAGCATGCAGTGTTTTGACTTTTAAAAAAAGTTTGCATTTTTAATTTGGTCCTAAGGAATGTAGTTCAGAGACTCAAGACTTAATACCAAGAAAAGACTTAAAGTAAAGCCTCAGACTCCTGATTCTGGCCATGACAGAGTAACAGATATTGAAATGACCTCTCTTTATAAGTAACTCTTAACACTGGACAAAGTATATAAAACAACTACTTTCAGATGCTTGAATACAGGCAGCAGAGTAGAGGAAAACACACTATGTGATTGCTACAGTAGCCGCATGCTTGTATCTGGAAGGACTTGCTCAAGCAGAGCAGTATGGTCACTCTAAGAGGAGGAGTCAGAGATCACAGTATGCATTTGTATAAAACAAAATCTATATGTGCAACCACGTAGCATCAACTGCAATATTCAGTGTAAAATAAAAATTGTATACCAAAACCAAACAAAGGTAAACTACAGACCAATATTGTTCAATAACATAGATGCAAAATTTCTCATCTAAGCATTAGAAAATCAAATCCAACAATGTATACTCAATATTAGCAACCAAATCCCACAGTCAAGTGGGATTCATTAAAAGCATGTCAAGCTGGCTCAACATTCAAAAATTGGGACTTCCCAATTTTGGCAACCCAGTGGTTAAGACCGCACGCTTCCACTGAAGGGGTGCAGCTTTGATCCCTGGCTGGGGAATTAACATCCCACATGCTGTGCAGTATGGCCAAAAAAAAAAAAAAAATTCAAAAATTAATTAATATAATAAGTAACATTAAATAAATAAAAAATAAAATGGGTAAATAAAAAATAAAATGATTGTATCAACAGATGCATTAAAAAGCATTTGACAAAGTTCAATACCTATTTGTTGTAAAAACAAAAAACAAGCAAAAATTCAGCAAACTAGGAACAAAAGGGAACTTTCTCAACTTGATAAAGAACATCTACCAAAAAAAAACCAAAGAAACAAACAAAAAAGGTAAGCAAACAAACAAACAAAAAAGAACCCCTATGGCCGACATAATACTTAATGGTGAGAAACTAGAATCTCGATAATTGAGATCAAGAATGAAGCAAGAAGGCCCCTTCTCACCTCTCCTTTTCAACACTTTACATGAAAACTTTCCTAATATAGTAAGGCAAAAGAAGGAACTAAAAGATATGCGGATTGGGAAGGAAGACATAAAACTGTCTTTGTGAGCACATGACATGATTGTCTACATAGAGAATTCCAAGGAATTGACAACAAAGGAAAAAGAAAACCTGGAAGTATTAATCAATTATAGTAAGATTGAAATGTATAAGCTTCATATACAAAAGCCAATAGCTTTCCTATATAAAAACAATTAACACAGGATTTGAAATTAAAAATACAATACTGTTTACATTAGCACCCCACCAAAATAAATACTTAGGTATAAATCTACAAAATATGTATAAGATCTTTATGAGGAAAAAAACAACAAACTTTGATGAAAGGACTCAAAGAAGCACAAACTAAATAAATTCCAGATTCATGGATAAGAAGATTCAATGTTTTCAAGTTGTCACTTCCTCTCAACCTGACATATAGATTTAATGCAATCCCAGTAGAAACTCCAGTAAGTTATTTTGTGGGTATCAACAAACTGATTCTAAAGTTTAAAAGCAAATATCCAGAATAGCCAACACAATATTGAATGAGAAAAACAGTCAAAGAACTAACACTACCTGACTCTAAGACTTACTGTAAAGCTACAATAATCTAGACAATGTGATATTGGTGAAAGAATGATAGATAGATCAATGGAACAGAACAGAGAGCACAGAAATAGACCCATACAAATACAGTCAATTGATTTTTGACAAGGGAGCAAAGACAGTCTTTTCACCAAAGGCTCTAGAACAACTGGTTTTCCACATGCATGGAAGGAATCTAGACACAAACCTTACACACTTCACAAAAATTAACTCAAAACAGATCATAGATCAAGTGTAAGATCAAAACCAAAAAACTCCTAGAAGATAACAGAGGGAAAAAATCTAGATTACCTTTAGTTTGGTGATGATTTTTTAGATATAACACCAAAGGCATGATCCATGAAAAAAATAATTGATTTGTTGAACTTCGTTAAAATTAAAATGTTTTGATCTGCTAAAGACCCTGCCAAGACAATGAGAAGACAAGCCACAGACTGGGATAAAATATTTGCAAATAATACACCTGATAAAGGACTGTTGTCTAAAATATACAAAGAACTCTTAAAACTCAACAACAAGAAAATGAACCACTTGATTTTTAAAAAATGGGCAAAAGACATTAACAGATCCCAAAGAAGGTATACAGATGGCAAATAAGCACATAAAAAGATGCTCCGCATCACACAGCATTATAGAATTGCAAATTTAAACAACAATGAGATACCACTAAATACCCATTAGAATGGCTAAAATTTAAAACACTGACAGCAACACAGGCTGACAAGGATGTAGAGCAACAGGAACACTCATTCATGGCTGGTGGAAATACAAAATGGTACAGCCACTTTGGAGCATAACGTGGCAGTTTCTACATTTATCATAGAATCCAGCAGTAACACTCTTTGATATTCACCCAAATGAGTTAAACACTTATGCACATGCAAAAAACCTACATACCAATGTTAACAGCACTTTTGTTCATAATTACCAAGAGTTGGAAGAAATCAAGATATCCTTCAGTAGATGAATGGGTAAATAAACTGTGGTCCATCCAGACAAAGGAATATTATTCAGTGCTAAAAAGAAATGAGCTATCAAACCATGAAAAGACATAGCGGAATGTCAATGCATTTTACTAAGTGAAAGAAGCCAATCTGAAAATACTACCTGATTCTAATTGTATGACGTTCTAGAAAAAGCAAAACAGTGGAAATAGTAGAAAGATCAGTGGTTGCCAAAGGCTGGGGTTGAGGGAGGAATGGATGGACAGAGCACAGAGGAATTTTAGGGCACTGAAACTATTGTGTATAGTATTGTAATGGTGGATTTATGTCATTATGCATCCATCAAAACCCGCAGAATGAACCACATGAAGAATAAACCCTAATGTACACTATGGAGTTTGGGTGATTATGATGTGTCAATGTAGGCTCGTTGATTGTAAGAAATGTACCATTTTGTTGTGGGATTTTTTAGTAAAAAGACTGTGATTGTACAGGGGCAGAGAATATAGAACTTTATTTTTTCTGCTCAATTTTGCAGTGAACTTAAAATTGCCTTTAAAAAATAATGCCTGTTTAAAAAAATTCTGGATAAGCAAAGAAGTAGAAAAATGTGACCTACAGATAATAGGCATGTTTCAATTAGTAGATAAGGCTTTGGAAAAATTTTTATAAATGTGTTCAAATACTTAAAGGAAAAAAAAATTATACCAAGTGAATGGATCAGAGATCTCAGTACAAAAAGAGAAAGAAAAAGGAAAAGAAAAAAGAGGAGCAGAACCAAATGGAAATTCTAGGCCTGAAAAACACAATTGTCAGAGCGAGAAGAAGTATATCATACAGGAAAACAATAATAAAAATAATAATCACTTCTCAACAGAGACAATACAAACAAACAAAAAGGAACAAAATTTTTAATATTTTCCAGTCATAAGCTTCTGGAAGAAAACGCAGGAAAATATCTTTTGAAACTCAGTAGACAAAGATTTCTTAAAAGAGCCACAGAAACACCAGGTATTAAGTTTAAGCAATCAATAATGTTGACTCCTCAAAATTAAATATATTTGATTATCAAAAGATACTCTCAAGAATGTGAATAGGCAAGTAACAGACTGGGAAAAAAAGAGTTCATAAAACATATATCGGTCAAAGAATTTGTACCCGTAATGTATGAAGTATTCCTAAATTCTGTAATGAAAAGCCCCATGATCATATTAAAAACTGGGCCAAAAACTTCAACAGGCACTTCTCAAGGGCATGGCCACAAACCCCATGAAAAAGTGCATCACTGAAGACAACAGTCACCAAGAAGATGTAGATTGAAACCACAATGTGATACCATTTCACACACTTGAGTGGCTCAAATTAAAATAAATTAATACGGAACTAAAACTGAGAACTTGAAATTGTAAAACCATTTTTGCCAAATGCGTTGGCTGTTTTTTATAAGGAAGTTATATTCTTCCTACAGCCCATCAATTTAGCTCTAGGTATTTATTCAAGATAAATTTAAAAAAAAAATTGTCCACAAAACAATGCATAAGAATATTCATAGTTGCTTTATTCATGATAGCCAAAAATTGGGGAAAAATGCCTTTAAAAATATCTATCAATAGAGCCAATTAAGAAATTATAGTATGTTCCTACAATGAGAAACTACAAACATCTGCAGTGACATCAATAACACAGCTGGATATAGTAAATGTGAAAGAATTCTGCGATAGATCCTCAGGATGGGAAGAGCCCCACCCCTTGTAATCCTGTATAATCTCCTCTCACTGAGGGTGAGCGGGAGCTGTGAATAGGAAGGATAGCACCCTTAGGATGAGGCTGCATATTATGGCAACATTTAAGTTCCCCAACGAGTTGGTTTTGAATTAATGGAATGAGAGATTATACTGTGTAGTTCTGACTTATCAAATGAAATCTCTTCCCTGTTGGCCTTGAAGTTCTGAAGGACTATGTTGTGAATTGCCAATGGGGAGAGCCTCTGTCTGAATTCTGTCAACGACCTACACAAGTTTGGAAGAAGACCCTGAGCTGCAGACGAGAACACAGCCCCACAGGTATAAAATCCTCTCCTATAACCCTATTATCATCATACTATTGACTGTTCTGCTTCCCATGCTTACAAATGGTGTGAATTGGACAAATTACTTAGTCTTTAGAGACACATTTTCCACCCATAAAATAGGTAAAATAATCGTACACATTTCACAGTGTTGTTTTGAAGATTAAATTAAATGATATAAAAACATATGCACAGAAGGGTACATAACAAGCATTCCATAAATGAAAATTCTTTTTTTCTCCTGACACTTCTCTCCCCACCTCTGCACCATTTCTAGACCCCTCTTTAAATGTTCAAAATTATCAGCTGTTTGGATTCAACCATTTTGTCCAGGATATTAGCTGTGTTGACTTTTGATGTGCCTTTCATTTTTAACTATTCAATATCTCTGAAATACTAGGGAAAAAAACAAATAGTCATTCTCTTCTTAGGGTCACAGTAACTAACTTCTAAAAGCTAATCCTTTACTTAAATGAGGAGGATTTTCCTCTTTTCCCCTGTTGAGAAGTCTTATTTCTTTTTTGAAATCGTATGTTATATTCACATATGGCAGGACTTCAGTTTTGGAACTTGGCCTCTGGAAATTTAAATTAAATTCCTTGACACCGAATTCTTATTTATAGGATCCATTATTTTGATGAGGACAAGTCTCATATAGGACAACATAATACTCAAGAAAGAATCTTGAAAGTAAATGCTTTGGAAGGGAATCAATGCAGTTGTAATTCTGCAGAATAGCTGGTCAAAGTAGGAGTTCTTTGAAAACAATGGGGTTATTTAAATTCCACCTTGAAAACTGAGTGACAGTTGGCCCAGGGAACTATTGTGTTCCAAATTCCATCTCAGGACAGGGCCTGCCTTCCCACAGCCCACTGAAAAGCCTTTTATTTTGTCATCCTCTACTAAAGGCTCCTTCAAAACCTTCCCAACAAACCAGGATTTTCTGCCACGAAAAACAAAAGCTATTTTTTTAAGAAAAGAAAATATTACCTCCCTCAAATTAATCTTCATGACAATGAAAGTTCTAATAATTTCTTGGCAGATTTCGGTGACTCTGCAATCCGAAAACTTTTTTTAAAAAAATGTGTCTTGTATCTAATCATTTTAATTTCTTTCTCCTCGCCATTTGTATTGTCTAGTTATTCCACAGAATAACTAGATAATACTATATTGTAAAGTAAACTTAGCTGTCTAATAAAATCGATGACCTCACTGTGAAACTTGCCAAAGAATCTATGTTTAAGAACCATACACTTAACCTGAATTTTCTAAATAGTCATATATTTTTTAGAATAATTATATTTTGAAAGGTGCTGTCAGAAATTATCTCCCTAACAAAATGCTAATCATTTAGAAAGAGTAGTGTATAATATATAGACATAAATATACACACACACACACGTGTGTGCGCACACACACAATTTGTAAGGATATTTAGTATTTTTATTAAAAAGTGTATCCATATAACGGGGATATGTGTATAAAAACAGATGATTGAACCTGGTGTACCCCCAAAAAATAAAAAAAATAAAAAAAATAAAGTGTATTCATATCTAAGAAGAATGGCTTCTGAGAGCCAGAAGGTGCTCCAAAATTAACATTAAGAACTTAAGATTTGCAAATCAACCTAAAAATACTCTTTCCCAAAGTCACCGCAAAGAAGAAATGGGAAGCACACACACCTTCACAAGATTCTGGTTTACTGCCCAGACTGGAAGAGGAGCCCCCCTTCACACACAAAGTGAAAATGCAAAACAATGAGGACCAGTTTGCTAAAAAAACAGGTTTTTTTAATTAAAAAACTCAATAATATAGGAATAATTTAATATTTCCTGAACAGTTCCTAAAACAATAACTCAATTAGGAATTGTTAATTAAAGGAGTTTTTATTTTTTTAAAATTTCTGCCTTTTTTTTTAATTGAAGTATAGTTGATTTATAATATTATAGTAGTTTCAGGTGTACAACATAGTGATTCAGTATTTTTATAGATTATATTCCATTAAATGTTATTATAAAATAGTGGCTGTAATTCCCAGTACTGTACAATATATCCTTGTTGCTTATCTATTTTATACATAGTGGTTTGTATCTCTTAACCCAATATCCCTATCTTGCCCCTCTCACCTTCCCTCTCTCCACTGGTAACCACCAGTTTGTCTTCTAGATCTCTGAGTCTGTTTTTCTATATACATTCATTTGCTTTGTTTTTTAGATTCCACATATAAGTGATATCATACAGCTTTTGTCTTTCTCTGACTTATTTCACTAAGCATAATATTCTCTAGGTCTATCCACATTGCCACAAATAGCAGAATTTCATTCTTTTTAATGGCTCAGTAATATTCCATTGTGTGTGTGTGTATATGTGTATATATATATATACATATATACATATGTATGTGTATGTGTGTATATATACATATATACCATATCTTCTTTATCCATTCCTCTGCTGATGAACACTTGGGTTGCTTCCAAGTCTTGGCTATTATAAATAGTGCTGCTATGAACATTAAAGGACATGTAGCTTTTCTTTTCAGATTAGTGTTTTCTTTTTTTCTGGGTGTATACTCAGGAGTTGAAATGCTGGATCATATGGTAGTTCTATTTTTAAGTTTATGAGGAACCATCTTACTCTTTTCCATACTGGCCGCACCAATTTACCTTCCCACCGACAGTGCAGGAGGATTCTCTTTTTATCACATCTTCACCAGCATTTGTTATTTGTAGACTTTTTGATGATAGCTATTCAGACAAGTGTGAGGTAATACCTCATTGGTGTTCAAAGGCATCACTATGAAGTCTTGAGCAAGACAAGATTGTCCACTGTTACCTCTACTTTTTAACAGAATCATGGAGGATTTAGAGAAGACTAGCAATTAAAGGCATAAAATCTGTGAAGGAAGAGGTACAGTTATATCTATTCACAGATGGTATGATTGTCTATTATAAAAATTAAGAAAATGAAAAGGAAACCCATTACAAAAGAGAAAGAGAGAATTTAATTACAGCAGCATATAAAAATGAAGATACTGAAATGCTTATCATATCTATAAAATATCAATTAGAAGGTATAACAAGGAAATTCACTTAATTTACAAAAGGATAAAATACCTAAGCATATAATTTAAAATACAGATGCAAAATATATGTGAAGAAAATGTTAAAGTATTTCTGAAAGGCACAAATATGGACTTGAATAGGTATAAAAATATGACAAGAAGACTCAACCTGAAGATCTCAATTTTGCTGGGTTAATATAAATGTGTTGTGATTCCCAATAAAAACATCTTTTTTTAGCTACAGAAGTAGATTAAAACATTTATATGGGAAATAAACCAGCAGAAATAGACAGAAAAATCCTAAAAAAAAAAAAATAGTAATTTGGGGTTGGTTAATGAATAGGTAGACAGAGCAATAAAATGTTTACCTAATAAAAACAGTAACCTATTGTGAAGGAGGGTGTAGGTTACAGAAGCTACCGAAGAAAGGCAGACTTCTCTGAATATATTATATTATGCAGTTTGTCTGTGAACACATTTCAAGTGACTATGGGACATAGTATGTGACCTGAACACCCACAGATGTACACCGAGAACGATATTCTAAGAACATATAAAAACTGTAAACATATCTTAAAATATTCTGTAATCTATTTGTTAGTAGTAATATTTTTCTTATTTTTAGAACTATTTTATACATTTATTTCCAGATGATGCAAATAAAAATTATATTAATGTTGTTAAGAACTAATATTCTAGTGTAAGTTAAAAACATAAGTATAAAATCAAAGATGTAAGGTAAATATTTGGATGTTAGAAATATCCATATAAATTATTGTTCTGTTTTAAATATCTATATACTAGCTCTGTCCCCTAAAAACGTCCAGAACCAGTGATAATAACTCAATAGCAATGAGCAGCCCTAAGTGCCCAGACTGTGTTTTCCAAATGCCATTCTCCACTAAAATGAACTACGGTTTCTTAGAGTAATGGCTAATTCCAGGTGTAAAGCAGGAGATATACATGATGTTCTAAGAAATGTCTTGTGCCAGAAAACAAGAACATGATCAAAGACAGATGAGTTGAACCTGAAGGACAAAGAAGGAAACATAAAGATCTCTCATCAGCCAAGAGGCAAAGATGGAACAACTTTAGCATCAAAAAGAATACTTTATTTAAATATATTGAATATGTAAAAACATAAGTTCACAATGATATGAGAGGGGGTGGGGGCAGATATGAAATATCTAGGGCACCAACTCTGCACTGAAAATTGAAATTGTCAATGAAATGGAAAAGTTAAGCTTTTATTCTGGCTTCTTCATGTACACTCATCCACACAAGGCTGTTTAATATGATGAATTTCTTCTTTACAGAAGAAAGGTAGCCAATCAATGTATAAGGAATGACAACATTAGAAAATCACCATTTTGCAACACCTCATGAATCAGTTCAGTTGTGAAGAGATCCTAGGGGGATAAAAGATGGATGAGAAATTTGGCAACAAAAAGTTCAGGTTTTCAACACCTGAAAATGATCAACCTCGGTATCTCTAAAAATGGGACAACTGTGTGAAACACACAGCAACTGCGTATGAGGTATTTTTAGAAGAAAAAAACGTTTTGAACCTGAATCTGAATCTTATCAAGGCTTTAGAGCTGATAGGAATGTTTACATGAATAAATAGAATGAAGGTGGGGGTGGGGTGCTGCTCTAGATTTTAAAACTCTAGACAAGTAAATATGATGTTTGGACTCTGGATACTGGTTTGAACAAAACAATTTTTATAGATATTCTTTGAGATATCTCATATCAAAGAACCAGCTAACTTTGTTTGGTATAATAAAGGCATCATTACAAAGAAAAATTTTATTTCTAAAAAATGCATGGGAAAATATATAGGGGTGAAATTCTACAACAAAAGAAAAGAAAAAGGAAGAGAGACAAAGAAATAGATGAGGAAAATGAGGCAGAACTTTGATGAAAGTATCATCTGGTTGATGCTCATGGTGTTTGTTATCCTGTTCTCTGTGCCTTTGAGTGTGTTTGGAAAAGTTTGTAATAAACGTATTTTTTGAAAAGATTGTCACAGAGAGGCAGCCTTGATATTGGAGAAAAAGCCTTAGGTTTGAAATCAGACAGATGTGGATTCAAATCTAGCTCTACCATTTACTTTTTGGCTAGGAGAAAGTTATTTCCGTAAGGCAATGTATCCTAACATCCATTGCTTCATCTATAAAATAGGCAGTAGATTTTCAAAGTGGATAACTGGAAAACGGGGAAAAGACTATCCTCTTAACAATGGTTCACTACCGAGAATTCGTCAGAAAATTTCTGACTGTGTTCACCATGTCTAAATCACTTTTTAATCTCAAAGGAGTTGCTAAGTCTTCCTTAACCTATGAAGGTTTTATAAAATATACCATTCCTATGCATTGCTGGTCTAATTATCATTAATAAGAAACTCTCCTACTGAGGATTTGTTAGAAATAGTGCTGTTATTAAGGCAGCTAGCATGATTACTGTGATATATTAACAAAATTGTGGTAATTACTTTACCATATCAACAGCGACTAAAGTGAATTGTAGCTATTCAGGCATGTATGCCTACCAGTACCAAGAGGCTGGAGAAGGGCTAGAAAGGATTAACATTAAGGAATTATGAATATTATGAGAAAGTTTTAGGGAAGTGGAGAGAAGGCATTGCTTGTTGAGAGATGTAATGATACTATAAGAAATTATATATGATAATTTCAAGCAGTACGGGCTCTACTGTAGGACACAGATGAAGTCAAATAGTGGAAACGAATCATGTTTCTCAATCACAACTCCCTATGAAAAATATATGGGGTTATTTAACAAAAAGATTCTCTTAAAATATTAAAGAATGTTTATTCCAAAGGATAAGAATTATTTATTCCCATTCCAAAGGAAGGTTTTAAGAGTCTGTTAGCAAAAAAACAAGGTAAAAGTGAAGGCTACAAAGGACAATTTAATGGCATCTTCTTAAAAAGAAAGGGAAATTTAAAAATCTAGAAGTCTCTTTAGTAAAAATTGTTCTTTAGGAAATCAGAAATTACAACATAAAACACACCTATCCGTTATGTTCTACTTGTTGGGGATTTTAACTGGATGCTTACAGAGATTCAAAAATAAGGCACAGACCAGTTTCTTAAGGAGCAGCAATTTATTAAAGAGACTGAAAAAAAAACATATTTTAAATACAATGTGATTGGGATGTGGTACAAAGAGTTACAGAAAGAAGAACTAATAAAAGAGCTTCTGATTGATCGGATGTGGTTATGGCAGAAATTGCATCTGAGCTGAGCCTGCATGATGAGAGGAATTTAATCATGTAAAGAAGAGAATTTAGACTGAGGAGGAAGCATCCAAAATGTCACAGGAGCTTGTGTTCAAGGGAAGATGAGTGGTTCTTGGCACCTAAGCAATGGGCTACCACTGTCGAGAGAGAATGTTCTCCACTCTGAAGGTTTCCGGTGGCCCCTTGCACTCAACCTCCACTCTTTCCAATCACAGCCCCGGGGTACCAGTGATCTGCTTTCTCTCTCTGTAGTTTTGCTGCTTCTAGAAATTCATATAAGTGAAATCATACTGTAAGTACAATTTATTGTGATTGACTTCTTAAACTTCATATACTGTTTTTAAAATGCATGTTTTATACAGAATTCATTTTTTTCCTGTTTATTGCTGAATAGTATGCCAAAGTATAAATATACTACAATTTACTTATCTTTTTATCAGTTGCCAATCATTTGGGTTTTGGGATACTATAAATAATGCTGCTGTGAACATTCACAAATACATTTTTTGTGGATACATATTTTTAACTGTGTTGGGTAAATACGAACCAATAAAATTACATCAAGGTATCATAACTCCATTTTCCAAAGTGGTTTTACCATTTTACATTGCCCCCAGAAAATGCATGGGCATTCCAGTTGCTCTGTATCCTTACCCAGACTTGGTGGTCTTGGGCTTTTAACTTTAGCTTTTCTTTTTTTTTTTTGTACATCTTCTCTTGAGAAGTGCTGGTTGAAATCATTTGCTCACCTTAATTGGCTCTTTTCTTGGAAGGACTGTGCTGTCTTCGGGGTTCACAATTTGGTAGCTTCATTTTCTGGTTCTCCAGGAAAGAAAGACTGGGTTTTTCCAAGTGTGTCCTCTGCGGCTGCTATTTGCACTCTGACAGTTGGACTTAGTTTCGTGCTAAGAGCTGGGGAGACAGGAATTTACTTGTATCGTTTTGCTCTTCATTTCTCCTCTTCTAAATGTGAATTCCCCACCAAAAGTCTGCTTCTCACAACCGATATGTTTAGATGCTGTTCTTTTGTATTCTGTCCAGGTTTTCTGCATCGGGAGATCATTCAGAAGGGTCTTAGGCCATCATATGTGGAAATTTGTTAGTGGATTTTCATTATTATGCAGTCTAAAATATTTTCAACATTTCTTTGTTGAACTGCAAGTATTTAAGGTTTTTCTAGATATTTTATTGTAACTTTTTTTTTTTTTTTGCTGTGTGCGGGCTTTCTTTAGTTGTGGTGACTGGGGGCTGCTCTTCGTTGTAGTGCACGGGCTCCTCATTGCTGTGGCTTCTCTTGTTGTGGAGCACAGGCTCTAGGCACGTGGGCTTCAGTAGTTGCAGCACATGGGCTCAATAGTTGTAGCTCACGGGCTCTAAAGCGCAGGCTCAATAGTTGTGGCGCACGGGGTTAGTTGCTCTGCGGCATGTGGGATCTTCCTGGAGCAGGGATCGAACCCGTGTCCCCTGCATTGTCAGGCGGATTCTCAACCACTGCGCCACCTAGGAAGCCCTATTGTAACATTTTTAATTTAGTTCCACAGTGGTCAAAGAATAGACTGTCTGATTTCAACCCATTTAAATTTCTTGAGGTTTATTTTATGGCTATGATGGTGAATGTTTGTGTGCATGTGGATAAATGTTAAATGTGTATTCTGAGGTTGTGGAGAGTTAGGATATTGTAACTGTCAACTAGGTCAAAGTGGCTGATAATGTCCTTCAGATCATCTATATCTTTACTGACATGTTAAATCATTCTCAAGTGCCTGTAGAGAGCTGTTTGTTTTTTGCTCAGAGTTAATAGTGGTTTTCTGTGGGAGGGTTGATTTGGTAAGAGCTTTCTCAGCCATATGAAAGTGGATCTTGCCTTATTCATTTTTACATCCTCTTTTTAGTATATTTCTACTTCCTGAAATGTCTATTTTTAATCTAATCAATGGTTTCTTTCCTAGCTTCTTCTAACATTTCCCAAGCCATGGTCTAATGAAAGAATATTCTTAGTGGTGTTAATGGTTGTTTTGTGAGTGGAATAAAGGTATAGGACATTTTGGAAACATGAGTTTTGAGAAACACTATCTCTCATAATGTCTTCTTAGAGATTTATGAGGCTCATTAGCAAGTAAATTCTGAAAAATGTTACATAGTGTTTAAATCACCATGCCCTTTGAATATTGGACCTTTCCTTCACATCATAGTTATAACAGGATATGTGGCAAAAGTTAGTGAGCCCCTCACCTCTTTTTACGACAATACATTTTCCACATGGCATTCCTCTGCATTCTGGCCCACATTTTTCCCTCTCTGAACTTAATGGAAGGTGTGTTGAATCTACGTAAACCCTTACCCACAGTTAGACACATACCTTTAACATAAAGCCGAATTATAAGGAGCCTTTATATTTCAGAGACACATCTTAAAATGGTATCTCTAATGGTATCTCTTACTATTTGGAGCTTATATGTAGTCAATATTTTCAACATTGCAAGGCCCCAAATTTCTGGCACTTTTCTCTTCCTTTTTCATCCCTCCTGCAAACTGGCCTATTCTTTCTAGAGCTCATCTCTTTCTTGTGATACCTTGCCAAAGACTGCTAATAGCTACCGAAACCCAAGATTAGTGTTTATTCTCCAGTCTTTACCCCTTGATCACAAATATCATAGGTAATCTAAAGACTGGCCTCTCAAATATTTTGTAATGTGTCACCATCTTTCCAACATGTGGTGTCATTTTCCTTACCACCCACCACACAGTATTAAGCCAATGCCAGATATTTTAGGGTTTTGTGCAACTCCATGTTTAGCACCAATTTACATGTTATTTTATGGCTCTTTTTTATATTCTGTAAATTATACCCATCTGTAGAGCTTCATAGGGTTTTCTCATACATCCTCAGCATATGTTCAATTTTGTTCTGTAGGATTTTCAAACTCTAACATATGGAAAAGTTTTTTATATCCATACTCGAATGTCTATTAGACTAATCTTCTATTATTTCTCATAGATTTTTATTTTACTTATAGATATTCTAGATAGTAATTTAACTTATAAAAAAAATTATTTGTGTTTTCACTCTCATTATATTGACTAATATCTCTATGCTGATGTTAAAAGAGATTGGTGACAGTAACAGCCATGTTTTATTCTTGAGTTTTGTACCTCTAAGATTTCATCTCTAAATACGAAGTTGACTGTTGGATTTATATAAGTAGTATTTATAACATGAGGATGTGATCTTCTAAATATATCAAGAATGGATTTGGAAGACTATCAAAGGCCCACTTACCTCTGAGATTAATTATCTAATTAATTTATTCATTAAGTATTTACTGCCACTTATTATAACACTGGGCCTGCAATGGTGCACAAGAGCAATAGATTCCCTGCCTTTATTGATTTTCTGGTCAGAAATGAAAATTATGTTTACCACTTTATTTATGCTCCACTTTTATGTTATATCAATATTATATTACTGGCAGAAACAGTACTTTTAATTAATAATTGTCTTAAATGATTAATTTCTGTTATTTTAAAGTATTTTTCAACTATACCAATATAGAAAGTAGACTTAGTTTTAAGTTATTTTTTCCAAAACAATATTGTGTTGAGGCTATGCTAGTTTACTAAATAGAGTGAAACATTTTCCTTCATTTCCATTTTCTGGACGAGTTCTGAATATAGTATATATTTTCCTTGATGGGCTGAAAAAATTATACTTAAAACCATCTGCAAGTAGTTCTTTTTTTTAAGTTGCAACATCTTTTGTTTACATTTCTTTGTTATTTTCTAATTTATAAAATAATTTCCTTATCCTAGAGTCACTTTAAAAGTGTATGTTTTAAAGGTAATTACTGTAGAACTTTTGGCTCCTTTTTAATCCTGCCATTTTAACCTACCAGACATGTTATTTGCATTGCTTTGACTCTTTTTATAACTACAGTCATTTTAAGCCTAATTGTATCAAAAATAACATATTTTCTTTGAGAAATATTTAGCACTATCCACTCATCATTTAAATTTCACATAATAAAATGGATAAAATGGTTTTTATACCTTAAAAAATCTTAGGTTTGATCTTCTTTGTCTGTCTTCCATATTAATCATCTGGTCTATCATTATTTTTATTTCCTTGAACATCTTCTCAGCACTCTGGAATTATTTAATTAACTGATCTTTCTTCAAGCCTCTATTCACGAATCCATAAGCTCTTTGATGATAAGGTATTTATACCTATTTCAAATGACTATCCAAGTTTCTTTCACATAGTATCCCCTCAAAAGCAGTGATATAAATATGAATTAGTATATTCATTGAGTGCATATGAGCCTAGTTAATATTGCAGATAACTACTAAATTCTCAACAAAAAAAAGGGGGGGGGAGGAAAAGGATTAGCATAAGCTGTGGTAGACACTAATGTCATTTTCTAACAATATAGTATTCAAGCTTATTTAAACAAAGTATGAGCAGTATTTGGATAGGTAGGTAAAGAAAGGAATTAACTATTTCAATATAACAACTACGATTGTATGGTTTTACGTCCTGTTAAAAGTAAGACACAGCTAAGTCCTCTGAGATAGCTTCTTTCAAGATTCAGCTAAAATAAACAAGATGAAGCAAAAGAAAATACTGTTCACCACATAGGACAACTACTCAATCTATGAAAAGAGTCTTGGAGCAATTTCCCTTAACTGATACTGCTGCTGTAAAATAAACATTTTCTTCAATATAGGCTCTATTGCTAGAAGAAAAGGAAGGCTTCATCCTTCCTCATGACTCAAAATAATTAGAAGTTTCTGTTTCTTCTTTCATCCCTTACCACTCTGACACTCACTTCCTGCCCCCATAAAACGAAGTCAAGGGTTTGATCAACCAGGAAACTTGGCAGTGATCTAATACCTGAGTGCTGTTTGAGGCACAGAAAATACCATCAACCTAGTCCCTAACTCTCCAATCATCTCATTGATACAAACATTAACCATCCTTATTACAAGTTGGTCAGTTGACCGATTAATGCCCTTTAGAGTGGTTTTGTTTGTTTTTTTACCTCCAGCTCAGCATCCAGGCTAAGGGCAGTTACTGCGTTTACTTCCATATCTCTTACTTCCTTTAATCTGAAACATTGCCACAGCTTTTCTTTGACTTTTATGACAGAAACCATTTTGAAGACCACAGCTCCACTCTCCTCCCACTTCTTTACTTTCAATAGAATGTTTCTCACTATGGGTTTTTTGAGATTTTTTTCGCAATTAGTTTCCAGTTGCATATTTTCAGTCAGAGGTGGGGAGGCCCCCACTGGGCACTGCATCTAGAGGTAAAGGAGACAACTTTACCAGAGTTTTGCCACTATCTAATGCAGGGCAATATCTGTCAGCATCCGGTAACATTTTCCTCATTGCTCAACACTCTGTCAACATCTAATGCTGCACATTTTAGTGTTTTGTGGTGGTCGTTGCTGTCGTGGTAACACCTGACCTCTAAGTACCAATTCTTTGTCAGTTTATGCTATATTATACACTCTAATAAATAACCCACAAATTTCCATCACTTACAACAGCAAAAGATGATTTCTCCCTCATGTTCAATGTCAGCTGTCAGGAAAGCTCCAGCTTTCTTGCAACATATCCTCATTCTGGGGCTGAAGGTGAAGGAGCAATTCCGATGTGGGGTGTGCCACTCTTGGAGCAGAAAGAAAAAGCTATGGTAGAGCCACTTAGCTCTCAGTGCTTCTCTTGGAAGTACCAGATGTTGGTTCTTCTATCATTTTATTGGATGAAGCAAATCACATGGCCAAGTATGACGTTCATGGGATGGGTCATAGAAAGGACCAGAAAACACTTGAGGACAATAATACAATCTACCTGAGTAATAATCTGAACCAGGATAGAAAATGGGGGAAAAAGCAGTATTTGGAGGTTGGTGGTCTGGTGATAAGTGGATTCAGTTTGGGGCATACAGAACTCTGGGAGTGTTCAGTTTTTAGTGGATTTCCTTCTCTCGGGGAGAGTCTTGGTTCAGACCTGATAGTTGTCTAAATTTAACATGTCTGGTTGCCTGAGATAGGAAAGGCACTCAAATAGAGAATAAAATCAGACTCTTTACAATGGCTTATACTATGCTGTCTCATCTGTCTTCTGTCTAATGATTTATTCTATTTAATTTAATTTTACTGTGGAAAGCACCCTTAACATGAAATCTAGTCTCCTAACAAATTTTTAAGTGTACAATATAGTATTGTTAACTGTAGGTACATTGTTGTACAGAAGATCTCCTGAATTTGTTTATCTTACTTAAATAAAACTTTATGCCCTTTAATTAGCAATTCCTCACTTCCCCCTCTGTGCAGACCCCGGAACAACCATTCCACTCTTTGTGTTTAAGAATTTGCCCTATTTTAAACACCTCTTAAGTGGAATCATGCAGTATTTGTCCCTCTGTGACTCGCTTCTTTCATTTGGTATAATAGTCTCCAGCTTTATCCACTTTGTCACATATTGCAGAATTACGTTCTTTTCTAAGGATGAATAATATTCCACTGTATGTATATACCACATTTTCTTTCTATCAATTCATCCATCTATTAATATTTAGTTTATTTCCACATCTTGACTGTTATGAATGATGTGATGAACATGGGAGTGCTGATATCTCTTCAAGATCCTTCTTTCAAATCTTTGAGATAAATACCCAGAAGAGGGATTATTGAATCATACATCTATTTTTAATTTTTTGAGGATACTCCATGCTGTTTTCCATAGAAGTATACCATTCTGCATTCCCACCAGCAATGTACGAGGGTTCCAGTTTCTCCACATCCTTGCCAACACTTGTTTTCTCTTGCTTTTTTTATAGTAGCCATCCTGACAGGCATAAGCTGACATCTCATTGTGGTTTTGGTTTGCATTTCCCTGATGATTATAACACTGACCATCTTTCATATACGTCTTGACCATTTGTATGTCTTCTTGAGAGAAATGTCTCTTCAAGTCCTTGGCCCATTTTTTAATAGATTTACTGGATTTTTTTTTTTTTTTGCTATTAAGTTATAGGAGTTTCTTATATATTTTGGATATTAATATTTTATTGGATATAGTGGTTGCAAATATTTCTCCCATTCTGTAGGTTGCCTTTTTCCTCTATTGACTGTTTCCTTTGCTGTGCAGAAGCTTTATAGTTTGATGGAGTCCCTCTTGCCTAGGTTTCCTTCCAGGAGTTTTACAGTTTCTTATCTTTGAGTTAATATGTGTATATGGTGTAAGATGAGAGTCTAGTTTCATTCTTTGCATGTAGATATCCAATTTTCCCAACACCATTTATTAAAGAGACTGTTTTCCCCCATTGTGTAGTCTTGGTACTCTTGTCAAAGATCAATGCATGGATTTACTTCTAAACTCTGTATCTTATTTTTCTGTTCTATATGTCTGTCTGTACCACACTGTTTCAATTTCTTTAGCTTTTAATATATTTTGAAATCAGAAAATGTGATGCTTCCAGCCTGTTTTCTTTCTTAAGATTGATTTAGCTATTTTGAATCTTTTGTGGTTCTTCATGAATATTAGAATTTTCTCCTATTTCTGTAAAAAATATCATTGATATTTCGATGAGAATTGCATTGAATTTATAGATCTCTTTGGCTAGCATGGACATTTTAACAATAAGTTTTCCATTCAATTAATGCAAGATTGTCTGATGAGTCATCTTACACATTTTGTTCCATTGGCACATCATTCTTCACTCTATGCCCACATTGCTGTTGATGCCTCCTGGAATTCTCTCTGCTTGCTCTTTCCAAAGGCTCCCACCTTCCAAACCTCAGGTCTCAACATAAAAATCATTTCTAGATGCACTGCCTCATTACTCTTTCTAAAGGAGTCCCCCCTCCATAGCTGTGTTTTGTTTTGTTTTTGTTTTTTTCTATCACAACATTCTTTCTATGTCTAACCTGGTCCTTCCCATAGTCTCAAATTATTTTAATTACTTATTGCTGTATTTTCTTATTGCTCATTTCCTACAGTAAAATATGGCATCTTTAAAGGAAAGAACCTTCTCTCTTGGAGTCCGATTTATTTGCAAATCCTTGGCATAATGCCTGGCATATGGTAATTAATATTTTTGTATTAAGGTTGTTAAGTGGTTTTATTATAAAGATAGCATGGTAAACTTGTCCATGGAACTTTGTCAATAAAAAGATTCTCTAAAATATTTTATTATCTCTTTGTTCTACATACAATTATGTAGAGGCATCTCTTAATTTAATAAATATGAGACAAGTGAGTAATTTGACTCTGAGTTAGCTATAACTGGTATTTGTGGATTAATTAAGTTTGTCTCTCCCAATGTTTTCCTTTCAGTTAAGGAAAAAAATTTGGGTCAAATGTGCTCATGGGCTAAAGAGGGCCCTATAAAAGCACCAAGTTACCTAGCTCTTCCCTTTCGAGATCTAAAAAGGTATTACCACCTCTTTTTTGAACTGAGAGGGTCTTAATCAAGGCCTCCCAAAGAGAAGGAGAGAGTCTGTAGACTAGCTGTCAGAGATCAACAGCCAGGTTTTGATAATAAAAAAGTTCTTCCTACAGCAGAGAGGGTGGGCTAGACAGTATGATATCTGACCCAACTGCCCCAACTTTAGTTTATGAGTGTAAACTAAAGAGTTTGTTTCATTTGTTCTTCTGTGAGCCATTGGGTTCGTCTGTGTGGGAATCTAGACTTAGATTTGCTACGCTGTCACTTGAGCTGCTGCCAAAAGAATATCTCACAGCTTGGGTTCCACCTCCTACACTGATGGCAGCAACATTGACCCAAAGGCTGCCACATAAGTGGAGATTATGTGGAACCACCTTTGCACGTTCTGGCCCAGCTACAGTTAACCATTCCTGTCCCTCACCCTCTACCAATCCTTCTCACACCCCTTTTTCTTCTCCCAGGCAGTATGTGTGGGGCCCAAGCCTGGATAATCAGAGACATCTCTTCTCCTGGACACAGTGGTTGGGATGGGCTGGACATGGGACCCAAGTAGACAATGTGGGTCCTCCCAGAACATCTCTAACACAGGAATCAGAAGAGATACTCTCATCCTCCGGCATCACATGTCATCTGCAGCAAAGAATGAAAACAACACAAAAAATTTCAAATAGAGAGACCAGGATAAAGTGACCTGAGCTCCAGATTTTCTCTCTGCATGAAATCAAAGGGAACCCTAGAAGTTTCCTTTATAAGAGCAAGCCATTCTCTGGTCTGCCTAAGCTAGAACGAGTTCAGCTTTGTAATGGTTAGCTCAAAGAGCCGTGACTGATATAGATTAAAAATATACAAGAGAAAAAAATGTTTTCTACAACTGTATAGAATGAAGATAAGGCTAAATGCTAGAATTTGGGAAGACATTTTTGTCTACTAGCAAACCACACACACACACACACACACAAAAGAAGAGAAAAAGAAAGAAGAGAGAGAGAGAATATCTCTAACTGAGCCTAAATAGATATCAGGCTGCTAATGAGGCAGTTACAACAGAGTGAAAAGTGAGTTCAAAACACCATTTCTTCTCTGTGATGAGCATTTAGACACATTATATAATGAAGGCAGGTTTTATCCTTTAAAATTAACATGTGAAAGTAAACAATTAAGGATTAATACTTGCTCTGGCATTTTAATAATAAATAGACTGGATTACATCTTTGAGTTTCTAACATCTCTTCATGACCTCAAGTACTGAATAAGACATAATTTTTGTCACCTCTGCTGAGCTGACAACATCACTGTCTTGATCATGCAAGCTCTTATAACAGACTTGTATGCACTGGGCAGCCTGAACAACAAAACTTTTATTTCTCGAAGTTCTGGAAGCTGGAAGTCCAAGATCAAGGCAGATTCAGTGTCTAGTGCAGACCTGCTTTCTGGTTCATAGACTGCCGTCTTCTCACTGTGTCCTCACGTGGCAGAAAGATTGATGGAGCTCTCTAGGGTTTCTTTTATAAGGACACTAATCCCATTCATGCGTGCTTTGCCCTCATGTTCTTATCTCCTCTCAAAGGACCCCTTCCATGACTGTGGGCTCACGCTGACTGCAATATATGAATTTTAGAAGGTCACAAACCTTCAGTCCAGAGCAATCCTAGTCCACATTGGGCCAGCTCCCAGAAGCCACAATCATCTTCAAATCCAGCCTATTCCGCGAGGAGTAAATATCACACTCCTTAATGAAATTATAAATTTTTGGTTGACAAGGACTCTTTTTTTTTTAATACCTTTCTTATTAATCTCCAATGCCAGGGATGTAAAAGATGCTCAGAAATTCATCATTGACGCATTACTGATTGACAAATGTTTTCAGCTCTCTATCTCCAATCATGTGGGTGCCCACTCCAAAGAGACGGGTGGTAGAAGAAAGTTTGGTAAACGAAAAATGTATAGAAATATTGGCTAAACGAAGCCAAAGCACGGAGAGGGGAAACATCCAATCTGTTACTATTCCTAGATGTGCAGGTGCAAGGGAGAGAGAAGTTCCTGGAACCTGCAGAGATTATAGCTATAAGACAGGATGCCTGACAGGGATCACAGCCTTCAGAGAGGGATTCAACCAACCCACATTCCTGCACTGAGGAAAAGAGACTCAGTTCCTTAACCATTCTCTCCTCCCATCCCCTGGTCTTCTTTAGTACAGTTAAAGTCAACTCCAGGACAAAGGGCCAGGGAGCCTATCTGGTGTGGTCCCACAGAGGCACAGAGCAGGTTAGACAAGGACAGAGCAGATTTGGAAAGGAAAATGGAAAAAATCCAACCCTCTTTTTCAAGCGCAAATTATTATCTCATTCAGCTTAAGAACAGACATTCTTGAGAGGATGGCAAACTTAGTAAGAGAACATTTAAATCTGCAGACTACAAATGCTAATACTTTGATATTTTCAATACATGCATTATAAAACCATACTCCATTCATATAGTCGGTTCCATTGTTTTCCTTCTTTGAATATATTGGAAGGTCAATGGCTTCTCTGCTCAGGCTTGCTTTTACAGGCCATGTAATTTAAAGTATTATGAATTAAAATATGTTTATATAAGATTAGTTTCTTTAAGTGGAACAAAAACTTTCTGGGAGCAGGTATCATTTCAGGATGTGACATCTCCAAGAGTATATTAGACCGGCAGAGTAAGAACTTTCTATTCACTAAAAAGCCACCCCTTGGCTGATTCTTTAAACACACGAAACCCTCAAGGTACTGAGAATGAAAAGTCCACTCTTCCTTCCAGATGTGAGAACCAAGGGTTTCCCACCTTCTGACAACACCATTCTCTGATCTGAGCAATGGTCAGCAGTTTTACATTCACACACACACACACCACACACATCATTATGTACAAATTGTCACCACTCTGATCAGGAGAATGGATTCACAGTATTCATCAGGAAGATAAGAAAAGAGGCTGGTAAGAGCTCTAAAGGGAGAAAGTTTAAAATTTTGCATCAAACTCCCTTACTGGGAAACATCTGTATATTTTACAGATATCTTCAAAAAAGCAGAAATAAACTTGCCGCTATGCTTTGAATCCTATTAACAATAGCTGGAATTCTTCCAGCCATTTCTGAAACAATATACAACTAAGATTCAAGGCTGAGGGAATTGAATGTATGGATCTTTCAAAGTAAATGAGGCCTATTTTGGATAAGTTTTTAAATCAATATGTTCTAGCAGGCAGAGGGTTAGCCATTTTCATGGCTGTGATAACACTGGGAGTTGTTCCTGTTCTCAGCCTGCGTGGTAACCATCTAAGGAATAAACTGCCTCGATTGTTATCTATCTGCACGGGCTTGGGGTCCCTGCACCTCCCTCCAATTAGACACAACCCCCCCCACCAAGATACTCTTACCCCTTGTGGCTCCGGGGACTTGGTGGCGCAGCTCCCCTCAATGAGAGAGTGATGGGCTGCAGCCAGCCTGTCTGGACTCCAAGAGTCACCACACACCTGCTTCAGGAAAAATGTGGCACTCCATCTCCACAGCTCCTGATGACAGATGACCGCTTTCCCTGCAGTAATCAAAAAAGTTAAACTCACAGCCTTCTAGATCGAGATGTAAACATTATTCATGCAAAATCTTTGAACTGACAAGATAAATTGAACTGCAAAGGGTCTGATAAAAGCAGAAATGGTCCAGGTCTCACATGATCATCCCTCCAGCCCCCCAGCTGCCCTCATACCACCCTATCAGGCCTGATGACAAAAATATAAATTAAATACATTTTCAGAAAGAAAGAAAAGACAAGTCCTATGTAAACAGATGAGTAAATAAAAACAAGGCCAGACAAGGCAGGGAGGTGGGGAGGAAAGAGACAAGAAAAGGAAGAAGCAAAAAGGAAAAAGGTCGTTCAAGGAGACAATGAGTTATCGGGGTGCTGTGTCTCACAGCCCAGTCTGTACATGAGCATCATCTGGGGGCTTTGAAAACTCTGATGGCTGAGTCCCAGGGGACCGACTAATCCACAAGACTTTGGAGGCGGGCATTGGTTTGGATATTTTGTTTACTCTTCCCTCGGGTGATTGTAATTTAGAGCAAACTCAAATACCACTGCCTAGATTTTTGGATTTTTTAAAAATAAATTTATTTATTTATTTATTGGCTGTGTTGGGTCTTCATTGCTGCGTGCAGGGTTTCTTTAGTTGCAGAGAGTGGGGGTACACTTCATTGTGGTGCATGGGCTTATTGTGGTGGCTTCTCTTGTTGCGGAACACGGGCTCTAATCACGTGGGCTTCAGTAGTTGTGGCACATGGACTCAATAGCTGTGGCTTACGGGCTCTAGAGCACAGGCTCAGTAGTTGTGGCGCGTGGGCTTAGTTGCTCTGCGGCATGTGGGATCTTCCCGGACCAGGGATCGAACCCGTGTTGCTTGCATTGGCAGGTAGATTCTTAAACACTGCACCACCAGGGAAGTCCCCAGGCTTAATTCTTAATGGATGTATGTATATATGTATCTACATATGTATGTGTATATATATATATGTGTGTGTGTGTATCTGTGCATGCATATATATGTAAATATACGAAATATGTTGGTATATCATCTCTTCTAGATTTCAAATGACAAAAAAGTGTTGCTCACCTGTGAGTATTATTGGTTATGCTTTGTCAGGATTTTGCTAATAATATTACAATTTCATGTTCTATATTTTTTGGGTTTCAATTTTAAGAAACCACAGATTCCTAATCATTCTTATTAGTGAAAAAGCAAGACATGATGTAGGCCGTCAGACATTGTCCAACATAAATACCATTTTACTATAATTTGATGCTAACTCTGAAGAAGAAAAATTTCAGGACAACTTCAAAAAAGCAAAAGTAGATTATAGATAGATAGGTAGATAGATAGATGATAAAATAAAACAAAACATCTATACATATGTTATTTTTTTTTTTTTTGCCTAAAAGCTGTTTTGTATTATTTTCTTCTGATGCTCACAAACCACTTCTTACTGAAGTTTTGGTGACTTAAAAGTTAGGCCATCATGTTGAGACCGAGTTCCCTGAAAATAATAAAACTGATCGGTAGTAAAGTAACATGAAAAATAACAAACAAGAAAAATAATCCCTGCAGAACTCTGCTCCAATAAGTAACCCAGCAGAGACACTGGATTGTAGATTTCTACATATCTTGCCTTGAGGGCATTTCCTTTTGAACACCAGACCCCCAATGCAACATGTGGTCTTGTAGGAACAGCCGATGCCTGGAGCCCTGTAGGAAGAACCCCACTTCCTTCCTTACGTGAAAGGAATGAGCTTCAATGCGTACCTTTATGGCTCTGCTGTCCTCGTTGGAGCTTGTAGAGTCTCCTTGCAGGACACATCAAGTGCATCCTACACCAGAATCACAGGCACCACTGCAGGTAGGAATCTCGGTATCACACAATCTAGGGTTTTCATAGCATATGAGGGTGTAAAATTTTAAAGTGTATTTTTTCTGGCTAGTAACATTAATTCCTACTGAGCTCAGGGCTAACAAAGAAACAGCCTAAGTGTTTCACTGCCCAGTTAAAGGCTGTCCCCATAGTCTACTTATTCTTCCTGTTACATTTTGAAAGGCTTTTTCTTTTTCTTAGAAATCCATGATTTCTTTTTCCCCTTGGAGTCATCTAATGGAAGCAAAAAAGCCAATAGCATGGAGGTCTCTTACAGCCTGCCCACAGGTGGAAAGCCACTAGGTTCCACCTTCACGTAGTCAAAATTGGTATGAATATCAAAAACTCACCTGCTTCTGTGGCTGTAAAATGCACTATGTCTCAGAAGGACACTGATACTGTGTCTCCAACCCTCCTGGAAAACTCTGTGTTTAAAATGACTTGTTTAGTGACTGCAGGCAAGATATTACTGTCATTAGAAGACAGGAGATTTGTTTATGATCCTGTGTCCTATTTTAAATTCCAAATCCAATATTTATCTTTACGGGATTCCTTAAGTGATGAATTCTTCAAGTCTGTCCTAAGAGAAGAGAGCAGCCTTCATTATAGTAAACAAACATGCTTGGAAATTAGAGGAAGCGATTTATTGTACTGGACAAATTTGACTTTGGATATGAACATTAAAAAAAAAAGCAGAATCTAAAATTAAATCAACAATCTTCTATGATCCAAAGGTCATCAATATTCATAAATTCACATACATATCCTGCTACTTTTATCTAAAAAAAGAAAAGATTTTGTACTGGTGAACTAAAAATAAATTTAATGAGGAATGCACCAAAATATCACCACAGTTTGCAAAAGTAAAAGTTATTTTTATTTTCTCTTCTGTTTTCTTAATATTCTACAATAAACACATTACTTTTAATAATGCTAAATAAATATCAAAGTATATGCTTTATAGCTTACAATTTGACCATATTTCATGTGTTACCCCTCAGCACCACTGTGAAAGGAGAATTATCTTCCCGATGAGGAAGTTAAGAACAGAGGGGCATTTAATTTCATATATATATATATATTTAAATCTTTTATTGAATTTGTTACAATACTGCTTCTGTTTTATGTTTTGGTTTTTTGGCCGCAAGGCATGTGGGATCTTAGCTCCCAGACCAGGGATGGAACCCTCACCCCCTGCATAAGAAGGTGAAGTCTTAACCACTGGACCACCAGGGAAGTCCTCATTTATATTTTGGAGATTTGTATTTTCACATAATTGCCAGAAATAGAGGTTGGAAAGCTTGATAAATTTATTCTTT
This sequence comes from Hippopotamus amphibius kiboko, assembly GCF_030028045.1. Taxonomy (NCBI): domain Eukaryota; kingdom Metazoa; phylum Chordata; class Mammalia; order Artiodactyla; family Hippopotamidae; genus Hippopotamus; species Hippopotamus amphibius. Next base: position 81,456,075 of record NC_080192.1, read on the forward strand.
CTATATATTCAAGTCATAGAATGATGCTATGAAATTGTCCATAGATTTGAATTTTAAATTATTAATAAGATATATATAATGAAAAGATAATTGATACCAAAATTCAATTTTCTCTGAGTTATGAAGAATGAGGTAAAGGCGACAGTAATTAAGGTTTCTTCTAATAATTTAACATATCTTCACCCATAAGATGAGAAAGGTAGCGATATTATAATAACATTCACTTGTTTTTTCCTCAAACTCTTGAAAGCTAAGACATTCATGAAAAGTTATTGGGACTTATCAGTAATCAGACAGGACTTAGACTTATTTCTAAAAATGCCCCATTTTACAGGCAAGAAAACTGATTCCTAGAAAGACTAAATGTCATGCTCGAGGTCATTGGCAATGGGTTATAGATCTGGGACGGAAATATAGCTCACTGCATTTTCCACATTTACCCTTAGTTGTCATTCATACGACTGTTTTTCTGCATGCCATGGGGTATCTTTTTTCTGGCTGCTTTCTTTTTTGGCTGTTTTCTCTTGATTTTGCTAAACCTCTTCAATCTATAAAGTTATGTTTTTTAATAAATGTGGGAATTTTTTGGAAATTCTTAATCATATCTTTGCTTCTGTCCTATTTTCTCTAGCTTTTCATTCTGAGATCCTGATCTCACTTATGTAAGACATTTTCATATTCTTGCCCATGCCCCACGACACTGCCCCCTTTTTTTCTGTTTGTTTTCTACTGTTCTTCAGATTAGTCATTGCTATTAATCCATCCTCAGTTTCAGTAACATTCTTTCTGTCTTCTTAAATCTCTTAATCACATTCAGTAAATTTAAAATTTTTCATATTTTGTGTTTTACAGTGCTAGGATTGCCATTTGACCTAATTTTTATCATTTGCCTTCTTTTCTGAGAGTTCCTATTCATTATGTTGTTTGAAAGCATATTTTCGATAATTGCAATAATTGAATTAAAAATCCTTCTCTGACAAATTCAGTATCCATCTCATCTCTGAGCTGTGCTTCATCGATAACTTTTTCTTTTTCTGAGTTTAGGTCATATGTCACTGTTTCTTTACAGACTGAGTAATTTTGGATTATCTGCTGAAGATTTTGAATGTTATGTCGTGGAGATTCTGGGTTCTGCCTTATTCCTCCAGAGAGTGTTGGTTGTTTCATTCATTAGGCAGTTAACTCAGCTGAATGGAAACTTTGAACTGTGTGGTGGGTAGATGCGGAAATATGCTGTTTGCTTTGGCTGCACTGCTTAAAATCTGCCCCGTGCATGAGTAGCCCAAGGTTTAGAAGTGTACATGTAGCATTTCAAGCACCACCTCTGTGATTTTCTCCTTCCAACAATCCTCTCACCCTTCATTTTCTAGACATTGTGAGTCCTGTAAGCTTTGTCCGTGGGCTCTTTAAGACAGTAAGATCGGATGTGTTTTTATGCGGAAGGTAGCAAAATGGTACAGATCAACCAGTCTGCAAGGCAGAAATAGAGACACGGATATAGAGAACAAAGATATGGACACCAAGTTGGCGGGGGTGGGGGGGGGCGGGGGAGGGATAAATTGAGAATTGGGGTTGCCATATATACATTACTAATGAGAAAAAAAGTATCAAATTGTACACTTTAAATATATGCAGTTTATTGTATGTCAATTGTATCTCAATAAAAATTCTTAAAAAGAAAAAAATAAATAAATAAAATCAATCTGAGTCATAAAAAAAAAAATTGAATGTGTTTGTATCAGTTTAGTCCAGTCACACATGGAAGGCTGAGGCTTGCCCTGAGGCCAAATGCTGCGAAATTGGGGAAATGCAATGGCATTCCTTCTTCCTAGTGTAGACTGCCCTTCAGTTTCAGCCTAGTTTTGGTAATTCCCCAGTTTATAGTTGTTTTCTAAGGAAGGATTTGTTTAGTAAGAACTACTCAATTATGACATGAAGTAGAACCAATTTAAAATTAACTTTATTTTTCTATTTAGTTTATATTTTAATCCTTGTGATGGTTGAGGTATATTGCTTAGCGGTTATGAACAGAATCAGACTACTTGCATTCAAATATTAACTGTTTCGCTAACTGCGTGGTCTTTCTCATTTACAAAATGAAAATAGTTATAATAGAACCAATCTTGTAGGATTGTTTGTGGGCCCTAAATAAGATGCTATCTGCAAAGTGATTAGGACAGTGACCGATATATCGTAGATATTTGAATGTTGGCTATGGTTAATGTCATTAACGTTTAACACTATTAAACTATGGACCACATAATCTCTACCTCTGGGACTAGGCCACTAAGAGTCACAAAGATCTTTCACTGGCCATTTTTATTATCAAATCTTGTACCATTCCCAATGTACAACCTTCCTTTGAAGGATTAAAGAAAACATGTAAACACATAAATGTGCTGAGGAACACCTGTCTTGGGGCAATAACTGAATTTTGTCCACCTAGAAATTAATTACTAAAATTTCGTGAAGTCCTCCCCCTGGACCAATTATGTTTTATGGCTGGCTGACTCAGCTGTACTTTGGGGACATGTACACATGGAACTTTACTTATTTAGGGGAAGGAGCTATCTATTCTTTAATCGAAAGAGAGAGCTCACTTTCTTATATCTGGCCACAGGACTTTCTGCCATCTTTTTTTTACTTCAAGAGTCAATGTTACAGCTACACGAGAACTATCCAAAATTACTTAAAAATAGTGTGATAGTTTAGAATCTTACTTTCTCAACTCAAAAATAAATTTTAAGTCAATCAACTATTGAATCCCCTCTTTCTCTTTATTTGGACTACCTTCAACTGCCAATTTGCAGGGAAGGGGGGCGGTGGTTGCAAACGTTAATAGAAAACCCTGACCAGAAAGGAGAAAGCCAGTCTGTTTTCTTTTTCATCTTCTGCAGCTGCCTGTAGCTGCAGATCCAGAGCTTTTAAAATTTAGGAGTATTATGGAAATCATAGAACTTGGGAAGGGGTGCCTCAGGAAAAAAAAAAGTTATAAACTTCACAAGACTCATGCATCACAGGCAAAATATATTCAGAGTAGAAACGTCCAAGATTTTTAGACATCACATCAACAGTGCTTCCTTTGCAGGGCGATTTTAGCCTGAAATCCATAGCATTGCTGAAACCAGGTTATGTCACCATCATATTTCCTGCATTGTATTCATATAATTTATATTGTATCCCTCAAGCAAAGAACAAATGGGTTTTTTCTAAGATTGCTGAAGAATGTTTACATGGTGTCACCTTATTAATATATGAGGGTGAGTCAAAAATTATCTGCTCTATAGCCCGAGTGCAGATAATTTTTGACTCACCCTCGTAAATTAATGGTGATAATGTTCTATTACAAAGCACATATTTATAATAAGACATTAACAGCAATTTAACAGAAAGCATCAAGATTTTGCATGAAGCAATGCTTAGCAAAATATTATAAAAGTTACCAGTGCCTTTAGCTATAATATTTTATTCAGTTCCATAAATTTGAAAGGTTTTTTTTTCCAGTAAGAACTGGAAAGTGTAGTTGAATCACTTTATCCCATTTCTATTGCTTTTCCTTTCCATATGTGAGATTTGATGAATGAAACTTTCCTACATTCGTAACTGAATATTTATACCCAATATTTTTTTAATTTTTTTCTTTCAAATAATTGTAGCTAAACTTCCCTTGAACTAAATTAAAAAGCAGGATGCAAATTGTCTGTATATTGTGGTTGCAATTATGTAAAAATATGACTGCATATGAATAAAGGACTAGAAGGGAATATACAGAAATTACTTTAATTATATAAGTATGATGGAAATTACAGGAGTTTTCCCACACACATACCATTTAAATTTTATGTAATATTCTGTTATTGTTTTTAGAATAATATATTTTTTAAGTTTCCCCACTGACAAATGCAAGTCTGTCAGCTTGAAAATATATTAGGTGATTTTTAAATTAAATCCGTTTTTTTCTACTTTCAGAAGCTCCTACTCCTAGCTTCCCTATCCATTCCTTTGCCGCGAATTCATTCAGGTTTTCACGCAACTGAAGTTTGTTGAGCACCTAAAATATGCCAGGTGATCTGGATACAGTGGCAACCATGATGTGTCATGTCAATTGAGTTTCCCCTCAAATCTTCGCTTTTTACTGACTCACAGGAAGTGCTCCAGGGTTTCCATGTCTGATGATTATTCTAGCTCCTTCCCAATCTTGACCAGATCTTATGCAAACAACCTTTACAGCAGGTTCATGTGATCAAACGTAATCCCCAACCTCTTTCTACCTTCCCACCTTCGGCAAACCATACAACACAGTCCTCTTTGTTCCCTCAAACAATCTGCTTTTCAAATTCGGTGACACTTTTTCTTTTCCCATCATTTATCATTACAGCGGGACATTTAACAGTCTCCACTGATGCTTCTTTTTAAACATTTTATCCTCCATCCCTTCTGCCAATCAAAAACGGACTTCTCTCTCGTTTGTGTGATCACCACTCATTCTTTACCCCTTCTTTTTCCTCTCTCCAACCTCTCTTGATGATTTCATCGGCTGGGATGATGCTTACCATAATCATTCAGTGATACAGCTGACCCTTGAACAACACAGGTTTGAACTGCATGTGTCCACTTGTATGCAGTTTTTTTTAACAACTATACAGGAAAAAATTTTGGAGACTTGTGACTATTTGAAAACCTTACAGATAAACCATGTAGCCTAAAAATTTTGAAAAAAATAAGAAAATGTTAAGTATGTCATGAATGCATAAAATACATGTGGCTGTACATACAATATACAAAATATGGGTTGATTGTTTATGTTACCAGTAAGACTTCCAATCAACAGTAGTTAAATTTTAAGGGAGTCAATAGTTACATGTGGATTTTCAACCACGTAAAAAGTGTCCCTAATCCCACATTGTTCAATAGTCAACTGTAATTTTATAGCTAAATTTTGTTGAGAGGTCATTATATAGCTGGTTCTATACTAATAAGTGCAGACTTTGTTTCTATGATTTCATCTAATTTTTATAACAACCGCAACAAGTAGGAATTCTTAGTCTTTTACTCTTCCTAAGGAGAAAATTTCTGAGCTTTAAAGGGTTAAGACATTCTCCTAAAAGAACATTGCAGCAAGTGGAGGAATCAAACTGGACTCCAACCCCTCCAGCATCTGAGTGCAGAACCCCACCCTGTTCTTAAATGCTGAGGTGTGTCCCTGCCTAAAGCCCCTCTGTTTACTCCCAAATCTGACCTAGTCTCTCTGGTTAACTCTTTCCCCATTCTTCCCATCTTATCCAAATGTCTGCTAGCCCTTTCCATGAGGACACCCCAGAACCTGAAACAAAACATTTAGGAAGACAAATGCTCTTCCCCTAAACTATTTTCTCTGATTTCTCTACTTATTTCAATGCCATTATTACTATCATTCATGTTCGAAACACCAGTCTCTGTCTCTGGTTTTTCTTCCCTTCTGTCACCCACATCCACAAATTTACCAAGATTCAAGGGACCCATACACACACACATACACCAAGAAACACACAAATACATTTATACAGACATACATACAATAGCAAAAAACAAAAAAACAAAAACCCAACAACAACGACAGCAACAAAAACCCTAGCAAAGGGTTTTTAGGATAAAGAATTAAGAAACCATACATAAGTACAGTTGAGAGCTATCTTTCACATCAACAAATGTAGTTGGAATAAAGTTGTCAACTGCAAGAGAAAAACTTTCTAATCATATCAGAAAACAAAATCAGTGTGCATGTGTATGTGTGTTAAAACTATATCTAAAGTAAAATACCTTAGAAAGATTAAAAATAAAAGACTGCAGAAAATATACCAAAAACATGTGAAAAGAAAGCAGGAATTATTTATTCAAGGCAAGGGCATGAGATAAAACAAAAAGCATACTTCCTATTAAGAAAGGTGGATTGGGAGTTTGGGATTAGCAGATGCAAACTATTATACACAGGATGGATAAACAACAAGGTCCTACTGTAGAGCACAGGGAACTGCATTCAATATCCTGTGATACAGCATAATGGAAAAGAATATAAAAAAGAATATGTGTATATATTTACATAAAACTGAATCACTTATAAGATTAAGATGGCGGAGTAGGAGGAGGTGCGCTCACTCCCTCTTGCAAGAGCACTGGAATTACAACTAAATGCTGAATAATCATCCGCAGAAAGACACTGGAACTCACCAAAAAGACACACCACATCCAGAGACAAAGGAGAAGCCACAATGAGACGGTAGGAGGGGTACAATTGCGATAAAATCAAATCCCATAAATGCTGGGTGGGTGACTCACAAACTGGAGAACAGTTATACTGCAGAAGTCCACCCACTAAAGTGAGGCTTCTGAACCCCATGTTAGGCTTCCCAATGTGGGAGTCCAGCAATGGGAGGAGGAATCCCCAGAGAATCAGACTTTGAAAGCCAGCAGGATTTGATTGCAGGACCTGCACAGGATGGGGGAAACAGAGACTCCAGTCTTGGAGGGCACACAAAAAAGTGTGCTCACCAGAACCCAGGGGGAAGGACCAGTGACCCCATAGGAGACTGAACCAGACCTACCTGCTGGTGTTGCAGGGTTGTCTCAGAGGTGGGGGGCAGCTGTGGCTCACCGAGGAGACAGGGGCACTGGCAGCAGGGGATCTGGGAAGTACTCATTGGTGTGAATCCTCCCAGAGTTCACCATTAGCCCCATCAAAGAGTCTGTAAGCACCAGTGCTAAGTAGCCTCAGGCCAAACAACCAACCAGGTGGGAACACAGCCCCACCCATTAGCAGACAAGCAGATTAAAGTTTTACTGAGCTCTGCCCACCAAATTGGATTAAAGTCTTACTGAGCTCCGCCCACCCAGCCCAACCCACCATCAGTCCCTCCCATCAGGAAGCACACACAAGCCTCCTAGACAGCTTCCTCCACAAGAGGGCAGACAGCAGTATCAAGCAGTATCAGCAGTGTTTCATCTTGTGGAACTGAAAACCACAGCCACAGAAAGATAAAGAAAATGAAAAAGCAGAGGACTTTGTACCAGATGAAGGGACAGGATAAAACCCCAGAAAAACAATGAAATGAAGAGGAGATAGGCACCCTTCCAGAAAAAGAATTCAGAATAATGATGGTGAAGATGATCCAGGACTTTGAAAAAAGACTGGATGCAAAGATCGAAAAGTTTACCAAGGACCTAGAAGAAGTAAAGAGCAAACAAACAGAGATATGCAACACAATAACTGAAATGAACAATACACTAGAAAGAACCAATAGCAGATTAACTGAGGCAGAAGGGCAAATAAGTGACCTGGAAGACAGCGTGGTGAAAATCACTGATGCGGAAAAGAATAAGGAAAAAAGAATGCAAAGAACTGAAGACAGCCTAAGAGACCTCTGGGACAATGTTAAACGCACCAACATTCGCATTACAGGGGTCCCAGAAGGAGAAGAGAGAGAGAAAGGACCTGAGACAATCTTGGAAGAGATTATAGTTGAAAACTTCCCTAACACGGGAAAGGAAATAGCCACCCAAGTCCCAGAAGTGCAGAGAGTTCCAGGCAGGATAAACCCAAGGAGAAACATGCCAAGACATATAGTAGTCAAATTGACAAAAATGAAAGACAGAGAAAAGTTCTTAAAAGCAACAAGGGAAAAACGACAAATAACATACAAGGGAACCCCCCATAAGGTTAATAGCTGATTTATCAGCAGAAACTCTGCAAGACAGAAGGAAGTGGCATGATATATTTCAAGTGATGAAAGGGAAGAACCTACAACCAAGAAAAGTCTACCAGGATCTCATTCAGATTCGACAGAGAAATCAAAAGCTTTATAGACAAGCAACAGCTAAGAGAATTCAGCACCACCAAACCAGCCCTACAACAAATGCTAAAGGAACTTCTCAAAGCAGGAAACATAAGAGAAGAAAAGGACCTACAGAAACAACAGCAAAACAATTAAGAAAATGGTAATAGGAACATACATATTGATAATTACCTTGAATGTAAATGGACTAAATGCACCAACCAAAAAACACAGACTGACTGAATGGATACAAAAACAAGACCCATATACATGCTGTCTACAAGAGACCCACTTCAGACCTAGGGACACATACAGATGGAAAGTGAGGGGATGGAAAAAGATATTCCATGCAAATGAAAATCAAAGGGAAGCTGGAGTAACAATAGTCATATCAGATAAAATAGACTTTAAAATGAAAAATGTTACAAGAGACAAGAAACGACATTAAATAAAGATCCAGGGATCCATCCAAGAAGAGAAGATAACAGTTATAAATATATATGCACCCAATATAGAAGTACCTCAATACCTAAGGCAAATGCTAATAACAATGAAAAAGGAAATGCAAAGCAGAAATAGAGACATAGATGTAGAGAAGAAACACATGGACACCAAGTGGGGAAAGCGGGGTGGGTTGTAGGGGGAAGAATTGGGAGATTGGGATACCAAATTGTACACTCTAAATATATTTTATTGTCTGTTTATTGTCTGTTAACTATATCTCAATAAAAGTACTTAAAAAAAACTGAATCACTTTCCTATACAGCAGAAATTAATGCAATGTTGTAAATCAACTATACTTCAATAAAATAAATTTTTAAAAAAGGGAATTGTATAATCCTTGATGATGATCTTGAAGTGTATGACATCCGCAGACCATCCTCTGTCTCACGTATGAGTTCACGAGTAGGCAATGGGCTGAGATGTTTTAACTGCCCTGACTCCTGACTCCATTTCCCCATCTCCAATCAAACATTACATAGTCAAGATGTTAAACATCCTGTAAAATGACTTCTCCCCTTAAAGGCCACACAACACAATGGCTGTGATTAAGGCTCTCAAGTCAGATGCTTGAGTTCAAATCCTACCTTCATTAATTACTATCTCTGTAACCTTGTGCAAGTTACTTAATCTCCCTGAGCCCTGGTTTCCTCACAGGGTTACTCTGGCTGGTAGTTGTACTAACTCACAAGGGGTGAATAAAAATTAAATAAGTTAGTATTTCTTAAGGGCTTAAGAAAATACTACCATATAGACATGGAGCAGGCTATACATATTTGGTATTAGTAAATAAATACATACACTTCTCTGGCTAAACAACCTCTGTGGTTAATTCTTGACCATGGAATAAAATACTATTTCATCAAAAATGAAACTGAAGTTCTTTATTTTTCAGAATACAATGTCTTTCTAACATTATATCCCAATACTCCAAAGGCTACTAAATCACCCAGCTCACCCAGGGGACCTGACCACTTCTTTCTTCCATGTGATTAGGCTCCATGCTGTCCCTCAGGCTGAAATGCCAGCCATGGTTTCCACTCACACATCCTTCAAGCCCCAGTTCAAGTGCCACTTCTCTCTGAAATCCACTCCCTGAACATTTATGTCCTTGTAAGTCTTATCATCCATTGTTAGCATCCTATAAAATGATGTGATAAGTGACAAAAATGTCACATTTTGGTCACATCTTCTTTTCCCTAGATTTTGAGCTCAGTGAGTAAGACAGGATGTGCTCACTATTGCTTTGTAAATTCATTGTGTCTGATCTATGTTTTTAAATTACTTGATGTTCAGAAGTACAGTTTGAATCAGTGAAAGAAAATATTTTTCATTTACTGAAACAGAAAATGCACACTTCTATGCCAAATAAATTTCTAAGCACTAGTTAAATAATGAAGCTCAATTTTACTCTGTCAAGGGTCCTCATTTTTTATTTAGGAAAGTATTGTTAGAGAACCTCAGATTTCTCTTTCCTTTTTTGCCATAGACCACAAAGCTAGCATCTTTTTGCTTTATAGGATAGCAGAGTGAAAAGGTACTGGAAAGAAGTCTGAAAAATGTAGTTTGAATCTTATCTTTATCACTGGTAGCCTGCTGAACTTGAGTGTTGCATAACTTTTCCCAGTCCGTTTCTTCATGTGTAAAATAAGGTAATATCATCTACCACGCAAGATTAATGTCAAGATGACACGACTTCTATAATATGTTTGGCATGTAGAAGGAATCTAATAAAAGAGAGATAATGATAGTTGTAATAATATTTTTCTTATGGGCTCTGTTGTATCACTCTTTTCTTTTCACTTTATTGTGTTTGGATTTTTACATTACCAAAGGTCTGGTTTATCATCCTTATATTGACAGTAAAATTATAGGGTTAACACTGTGCTTACTTTCACTTCAGACTTCGTATATATAAAATCTTCCTTAAAAGTTGATCACATTTAGGGAGCTATCACGTAGACCACTCATCTTCCTAATGGTCTAGAGCACCATGTATTAAAAATCTATTGTTTCTCCTGCTAATAATGTTCTTCTTCTGTAAATATCCTAAATATTCTGTAGGATCATCTACCTAACATCAGCTACTGTTAACAAAATCAGTAGCTGATAGCATAGAGAACTCCTAAGATGATACACGTGTCTGTTACCCATGATTATTGTATGATGTTTCTATAATACTTTGTAAACCATTAATCAGTGGGACAACTTCTAAGATTCTCCCTTTTACCCCTTTCATGGTATCCCCTGCTTCTTCCCTATCTCTGTCTCTCTATAGTTAGTTTCTTACCATCTGTCCACTTCTTTCTCTGCTTTCATTCAAAATGGCAGCCATGATGAACTAATCTGCCCTCTTTTACTAGAACTTCCAACCTCTGCTTAGGGCCACTTTTATGAAAAGAACACTTCCAGTGTTGACCAAAAGCAGATTAAATTATTCTGTGGGAAGCCAATAAGACTAATTAGCAGAGTCAGTGTATCTATTGAGAGATTGCCTCCTTTGAGTCGCTTGGTTTCCTCGCTTCCATCCAGGTTCCGTGGAAGCAAGGATGTAGGATGGGAGGACTGGGGGTTTTGAACTCAAGTAGCCCTGGGGCAAAATTGAGCTCTGCTATATGCTTGTCTTGTCTCTTTACACTTCCATATTGGGTGTCTGTGTAATAAAACAATTAATCTGGAAAATGGGGATGAAAGTGCCACTCCCGAGCAGGGATCCCCTGTCATGGAGGGTCTTAGGACCACTAGGTTACATTAGGCAGCACACGGCTGAAATAAGCTGCAAAAATCTAGCCTGGAAAACAAATCACCTTTAACAAGTTTGTTTCCATGGGAAAACACATTTTGAGTTGTAAACAACTAATTTAGGAGTATGTGTTGGGAACACAATTAAAATATCAGATGCTGGAGAGTGGTAGGGCCTAATGGGTGAGTTGTATACAAATAATATATGGGACACAAGATAAACTGTTAACTTTCCTATAGTTTTGCCTAATTTTAAGAATAACTTCAGTATTTGAAGCAGCTGTAGGAATAAAGTTTGTTATTATTAAAGTAAAAAGATTAATTTTTCACTTAGCTTTCCCCAAGGAAAACAAGAGAGCCGCTCTTGGTAAGCGATGATGAATGGGCCTGTGGACTCCAGAGTGTGGAGATAGCATTAAATTACTCAGGGATTATCCTTCAGCAGAAAAAAAAAGTGAGATGTTGATTTTTCACACCCAAAAGACTGGGGAGGCATGTTTTAATAGTAGAAGACACCTTGATCAAATGACTTTTCACAGAAATTTTTATTACACTGTAAAACTTGACATTTACATTCATGGGCTAAAGAAATCAAAAGATATTTATACTCACCCATTGGTATAAAGGCAAGTCAGCAAACTGAGCAAATTAGGACAAAAGACATATTTTGTCATAAGCAAAGGAAAACTACAAAGGAGATAAATGTGGTGTGCTTAGTAAACTGAATATGCATTTAGAATCAAACAGAATATTTACTGAGCACCTACTATGCACTCACCACTGTACTGGATGCTCAGAATTCCTGTGAACAAGACAGACAAGTTCTCTACCCTCAAAGAAGTTTCTAGCACAGTGGGAAAGGCAGACAACATAAACAAACAATTGGTTTACAGCATTTAAATTCTATTCAGAGAAGTGACTTATTCTGCCAGCTTAAGAAAGGATCATCAACCCAGGAATCAGAAGATTAGTAAGGGACGGGGTGGTAAACCACTGAATGTCCACACGTGTACTGACACATCAAGGAGATGAGAAGGCTTCCATCCAAACCCAGGAGTAGAAACAGTGTGCTTCCAAGTCCCTGACATCCCTAAGGTCTTCCTTTTCTTTTTGCCCATCTTGGGCAGGCAGTACTGTACTATATTCACGCTCCACCTGCAAATGCTCATCAAAGCTTCACCTTAAGGCCTTTGTACGTAGCAATGTAAAAATGAATCTTTATGGTAGAGTTACTAATTCCTCAGGGTGATGTGAATGTTCACTGAATAAAATCCTTACATTAGGATGTCGTGAGAGTGGAATTTTACAGGAGAATCACTAGTAGGACTAGCTAGAGTTAAGGTCCCTATCGGTAGCAGCTAAGTAGTCCCCAGTGAGATACTGTTTATAAATAAATCTAACTCACAGGATATCAGCAAGATTCAACTTCCTGTCACTAAACACTTTTCTCTAAAATAAAAGAAAAAAATACAGTCAGGTAAAACTACAGGTATGAAAAGTTGGCCATTTCTTGGCCAACTGGCATCAACCTAAGTAGAAAATGTGTGGCTGGGCAGAGTTCATTTCTTAAGTAGAAGCAGTAAGTGACCTCAGAAATCGGAAGCCTGTCCCATCTCGAAGAGTCCTTGCATGGTCAGCTTCTCCATCTGCCAGCTTTTACTCCCTTCCCACACCTTTTCTTCAAAGTCCTACTTCCCCTGGGAATTCATGCAGGGCAGAGACTCACCTGGACCCTACCTGTGGGTAAAGTCCCATCCTTCATCCTAGAAAAGGTAAGCCGCTCAACAACACAGAGTACAAATCCTCCCAGCACCTGTGCCAATACTTGGTTTTAACTTAATGCTTACAATGATGCTATGCTCTCATTAAGGGAAGAAATTGAATTACACTTTAATTGGCTCTAAACCCATGCCTATTTTTTGGTGGCAGAATCATTATAAAACTCTAAATTTTGGTAAAACTAATCAGCTTGAGTCACTGTGGCCTAGAGTGGCAATTATTCTAATCTCATTGCCTTGGAGAAAGTTTGTACTATTTAGTTTGACCTAAACATACAGTTGCATGAATGACTTTTAAAATACTTAATTACACGGGCAAGGCCAACTACAGTGGTAGCCAGCTATCGGAAATGTCCAAATTATAGACAAGGCACCTCAATGTAGGTACAAATAAGGTGCAGCTCAGCAGAGTGATAGAAATTATTATCCCTAAAAATATTTAATCTCCAGAATGTTGTTTGTCTTTAACAAGACTGATGCCTGCTCTTGGGGACCTTACATGCAAAGGCAGTGAAATGAACAAACCCATATGTTACACATTCATTAAAACCAGGCAGTGTCTTACAATTACAAATTAAATTGGTACATCTGGAAAAAGGAATACTGGGATTTACAGGTTTTTGTGATTTTTTTTTCCTTATCATAAAATAATGGAAATTGTGGTTCTGATTTTTATTTGATTAAAGGAATCATTTCATTGTTCTAATTGGAAAGGTATGTAGAACTTTTGGAGTACACACATACGGACTAGCTTTGCGGATGGTGTCTGTTAATTTGGCTTTGTTAAGAGTCTGTTTTTTCCCCAGCATACATATTTTTCGTTAGTCAGAAAGTATTTAGTTGAGCAGTTTTTCTTTAATTTCCACTTTATTTTCCTTTTCCAGAGGGCTTTTTTCCTTAAAAATGTGTTGAGAATTTTTATTGCTTTTATGTCTGTCTGAATTTTCTCTAGTAACACAATTTTTACATGCGATTGGGATAAAGACATTTCAAAATCCCCCTAGAATAGTTCAGTTTGGAAAACATCCTATAGACATGATTTGCTGGAGGCAAGCTCACGTTACAGATTAAAAGTCTACGCCAAGACAATAGAAAAAAAATCAGTTTCCTCAAATCAAAAGAGAAAGCTATTTTTTTTAATCTTTTTTCCCTGAGCCTGAAAGACCTATTTTGAACTTTGTTTGAAGGGAAAGCACACCAGCACAAGCCTGGTAAGATATCACTCTCCACCGGTTTGTTATAGCATCCATTTGTACCAACGTCCCAAGTGCAAGGATGCACTAGGAACTTAAAGAAATTCTCCCACAGCAGACTGGCTGACCCATGCTAAGTAACCACTGTGATGGTCCAGGAAAATGAGGGGTGAAACAAATCAAAACAACCACATCCTCCCAAATGGACATGGAAACAAACTCTCGCTGGTTGGAAAAATTTTTCCTATCACCTGCCTTCTGGAGCTAATTTCCTGCTTATTTATAAATAAAGGTAGACAATGCAACATATTGTGCTGTAAAAACATAAACAAACTCATCCAGGAAGTCTCTACTAATTGCTAAGTCAGAAAAAGTTTTATTATTTGCTAAAGCTGCTTTGTGTTATAATACCATTTATTTCAGATTAGTCACTGGAGAAGGATGGCAATGGTTCATACCCCATTTGCCTTTCCTAAAGGGCATTAAAGAGTCATTTACTTGGCTTGCATTCCAACCAAACACTGTTCGATATAAACTTTTTCTTTGCAAATTGAAGTACATCTTTCTACTTTTTTGGTATTGTTTACAGAGGGTAACATTTTAAAGTTTCTTTTAATAAGTACTCATCTTTCCCTGCTTCATACAGATATTTGAAGATTCTGTTCATAAAAGGTCCATGTAATGGCAGGTATATCGTAAATCGAACATCTGCAGAAGTTCATACGGAAGAATCCTTCTAAAAGAAGTACTTGATTTTACCTTTGGCGTTCCCAGCTTAGGTAGAATAAAAGGTAAAATAAACTTATGGTTTCAAACCAAAGTAAATAAAGCCTGAGCAAAGTACCAAGGGACAAATCCAAGACATCTTTGTAACTTGAACAATGTTTTCATAGCTGAGCAGCTGTCACTGACTTAATACTTAGCAACAAGATTACTCCTGCAGGGATGGGGGTTATAGCACCTGCCTACATGTTGTTGTCTGGGTCTGAGGACGAGGACAGGGAGGAGAGCAGGGGGAGGAGAAGCAGAGAACAGGCTCCAGTGTGTTGCCTGGAGCAACCTTTTATGACATAACCCTCCCTTTCTAACTCCTCTGAAATCCCCATCATTAGAGCGAAATAGCAAGTTCTCTATTCTTTTATTAAGTAAAGACATCAAATAATTAATTTACCATAAAGATGTGGTTAATACTCAGCTGGCACACGTCAACATAAACATCCCAACACCTAATAGTAAAATTTGAAAGAGCCCCTTCCCAAGGCATCACAGCATCCACCACCCCTGCTTTGGTCCCAAACAACAGCTCCCAGAATCCTATATATTAGTATATATTCTATACACTTTCCTTTAGGACCCTGCTTGAGCCTAATGGCTGACATCTTTCCTTAATGTTCAGTGACCTTGTCTTAATGGTTGTTAAAATGTTTAATATTATCCCTGATCACAGGCAAGCATATTTCCTCCAGAAAGCTGGAAGAGGAGAAAACTTTCCGTTTTTCCATCTCTCTTTAACTCATGGATGTGTGTAGGCAAAGCAGACGTTAAGTACACTCTTCCTAAGATCCAGTAAACCTGACCCTGAGGAAAGGAGCGCCTAGCGGATTGTTTTTCTAAGTGAACTACACAGGGATAATGATGGTGAGTGCAGGGCACAGGCCAGGGAAGGCAGCCTCAGCACAGCCATCCTGGGGAAAACGTCCCCGGGTCCCAGGGTCAGTGTGTGACAAAGATATCCAGGGCCCTGAACCAGGCGGCAGAGAGAAATGGTACTGTGGGGAGGGGGCTGGACAAGGAATAAAAGAAGAAACCACAGGCAAACTTGGCTTTCTTTATTATTTTCCAAGAAGGAATCTGAATTAATGAAAAGTCCTTGTCAAAAGTTCCATTTCTTTTAAACAGTTTCCATCTCACTTTTTAAACTGTAGTTCACGTGTCACCCCATCTCCTGCCCTCTCTGCACAGTGGGAGGTGAGCTGCTTTGCTGAGTTCTAATTCCCCTGTGTCCTTGTATGTTTCCCCCTTTAGACTCAGAGATCCTTAAGGTTAGAGATCACGTTTTAGTATTTCTGTGTATCCAGAGTCCCATACAATGTCTGCACATAGTACATTCATAATAAATGTAGTGGGATCCTCATGAAGAACCAATAGTGGGCCAGAGACATAGAAAACAAACTTATGGTTACTGAAGGGGAAAGCGGACAGGGGAAGGGAAAAATTAGGAGTTTGGGATAAACATATACACACTACTATATATAAAGTAGATATATAGATAAACAATAAAAACCTACTGTATAGCACAGAGAACTATACTCAATGTTTTGTAATAACCTATAAGGGAAAAGAATCTGAAAAAGAAAAAAAAAATATATATATATACATATATATATATCTGAATCACTTTGCTGTACACCTGAAGCTAATACAACATTGTAAATCAGCTATACTTCAATTAAAAAAATAAACAATAGTGGGCTGAAAAATGTGGAGGTTAAGTAGCAATATTACCTCTGACTGGGGTGACAGGAGAGGGCTCCTTTGAATGAATGTTCTTGAGCTTTGTTGGAAACACATTCCCAAAATTATTTTAAAATGTCTATGTAATATTGCTTATATTTGAATTTGCCCATCCAGAATATAAAGGTGATTTGCTCAGCAAGACAGGGACATTTAATCCTTTTTCTATTTTCTTCACAAGTACAGGATTAGGAGAAAATAAATGACTTTGTTATTACTGTATTTGTATACACAGGCAACACTCTCTTTGCCCTCAGCCATCCCACTGAGATGAGCAGAGCCTTCAACCCAAGGGAGGAAGACCCATTGCACAATGCCTTTTAAGTGTCTTTGAAAAATTAACACAGAGAGAGTGTTACATTCTAGCTCAGCAGATGAAATACATGACTTGAAATCTTACAGAAAAATACCTCTCCCTTTCATTTGATGCTGGAGGGTAATTTTGAATTCTCAAGGTCTCTTGAATAATAAAAAGCCCCCTTGTCTTTCAAAGAGTATACTCATCCACCCACCACCTGCCCTAGACACTGTCAGGACCCTTCCCTACTCATAGAGGTTTTATTCATTGAATAAGCCTGAAGCGAAGAACATTCATGCTGTGCCAACTTTTGAGTTTAGGATTGAGGATGCAGAACTGAAACAAGGTTCCTGTACATACATTTCTGCCCAATAGGAAGATGAGAGTTTTCTTGAGTGTTAGAGCTTGAAAAGTCCATAAAAGTCATCTGCCAATACTCACACAAGAAGAAATAGACAATCTGAATATGCCTATATCTGTTAAAGAAATTGAATCATTAATAAACTTTCAAAACATAAAGCACCAGACCCAAATGGATTCACTGGTGAAAACTACCAAACATTTAAAAAGGAAATTGTGTCAATTCTCTATAATCTCTTTCAGGAGACAGAAGCAGAGGGAATAATTCCTACCTCCTTCTATAAGGCCAGCATTACCCTAATATCAAGACCAGATAAAGACATTACAAGGAAGAAAACTACAGACCAATTTCTCTCATGAACATAGATGTAAAAATCCTGAACAAAATATTAGCACGTTGAACCCAACAATATATAAAAAGCCATGACAGTTAATCCCAGGTAGACAAGGCTGGTTCAACATTTGAAAATCAATTGATATAATCTACTATGTGAACAAGCTATAGAAGGAAAATCACTTGTTCATATCAATAGATGCAGAAGAAACAATCGACAAAATCCAGCATCCATTCATGATAAAAATTCTCATTAACTAGGATAAGAGGGGAACTTCCTCACCTTGATAAGAAACATCTATACAAAACCTACAAGGAACATCATACTTAATGGTGAGAAATGATACGCCTGCCCACTAAGATCAAGAACAAGGCAAGGATGCCCCCTCTCACCACTGCTTTTCAACATCAGTTTTAGTTAATGCAATAAGACAAAAAAGAATAAAAGGTATACAAATTGGGAAGGAAAAAGCTGTCTTTGTTGGCAGATGGCATAATCTCATATGTAGAAAATCAAAAAGAATTGACAAAAAAAATCCTGCAATTAATAAACAATGATAGTAAGGTTGCAGGAGACAAGGTTAATACACAAAAGTCAACCATTTTCCTATATACCAACAATCAAAAAGTGAAATTTGAAACTAAAAACACAATACCATTTACATGAGCACCCCTCCCCCAAAATGAAATACTTAGGTATAAATCTAACAAAATATATACAAGATCTATACGAGGAAAACTGCAAAACTCTGGTGAAAGAAATCAAAGAAAAACTAATAGAGAAATATTCCACATTGCTAGATAGGAAGACTCAATGTTGTCAAAATGTCAGTACTTCCCAACTCAATCTATAGAGTTAATGCAATGCCAGTCAAAATCCCAGCAAGTTATTTTGTGGATATCAACAAATTGATTCTAAAGTTTGGATAAAGAGGCAGAAGACCCAAAATAGCCAACACAGTACTGAAGGAAAAGAAAAAAGTTGGAGGACTGCCACTACCTGACTTCAAGACAATATAAAGCTACTGTAATCAGGAGAATGTCCCAAAACAAATGATCACACTAATTTTCTACCCCGGACCTTGAAGTACATATGTCAAAGGGATGTCACGTAATTACGGAGGAATTTCTTCCAACAGTATTCGTCAATGTGTACCACTGATGCTTCCATAGCAGTTACTATTAATTGAATTCTTGCTTTGTGACAGGTGTTCTGCTCAGATTTAATCATCCAAATCACAAATATATGCTCCATCAGTACTTTACAGGAGGAGAAACTGAGGCACAGAGAGGTCAAGACTCTTGTTGAGGGTCTCGTGGCAGCAAGAGGCAGAGCTGAGATCTGCACCCCATTCTGTCAGATTCTGAAGTTTCTGCTTTTAACCACAATGCTATACTACGGGGAGGACCTGGGTGGGCTACAGTGTGACAGCTGCAAAGACATAGAAAATTACCTCCCTGGGATGTCAACAAAGAGGTAATAGCACAGTATGGTTCCACTTTTGTTATTTTACACAAGAGGAAACTTTGGCAAAAGGGAAATAGAAGTAACTCTAGTGAAAGGAATAACCAGGAGACTTCCCTGGCGGTCCAATGGTTAAGATTTTGCCTTCCAATGCAGGCATGCAGGTTTGATCCCTGGTCAGGGAACTAAGATCCCACATGACTCGTGGCCAAAAAACCAAAATATAAAATAGAAGCAATATTATAACAAATTCAAGAAAGACTTAAAAAATGATCCACATCAAAAAAAAATCTTAAAAAAAAATAAAAAGGAATAACCAGAATGTACACTTTTCAAATGCTTTTCTCATGTTTACCCCACCCTCAATGCCTAGCAGTTGCAATGGGACACCTAGCAAACAGCAGGTAGCTATTACCTAAGTGCGAGGCACCAAGCAGGCACTCAATACACCCTGAATAAAGAAATAAGAAGTAAATTTCTAATGAAGGAATCTGAAAGTATCTGATTTCAGTTTTCATAAGTAGTTTCTGTAATATAACTGGGGCTAAAGGCTCAGGAAATTTAAACTTGTTGAAATCTTAGTTACAGAGGAAGTGAATTTAAGTTCAGGTTTCTTCATAAAGAAAATAATCCAGATGTCCCTGGCACGGGAATTCTGGATGAAACAGGAC
The DNA here is from genome assembly GCF_030028045.1 of Hippopotamus amphibius kiboko. Lineage (NCBI taxonomy): Eukaryota > Metazoa > Chordata > Mammalia > Artiodactyla > Hippopotamidae > Hippopotamus > Hippopotamus amphibius. The sequence continues at coordinate 81,475,739 of NC_080192.1, forward strand.
TTACCCCCCCACACACACACCTCATGTGTAATTGTCAGGTATGCCAACATGACTTAGAATAACATTTCTTTTCAAGGGTGTAATAAAAATGCCCTTGAATGCTGAGATTTCCTGACATAATTACCTATTTAGTGGAAAACAGTTTAAGGAAACCTGTCGATGACCTGAATTACCCATCTCACAGGGGAAAGCCGTCTTGAGTAAGTATTTCTCTGAGATGGGACTGGAGGGTTCGGGATCTGAGAAGAGTACCCAGGTGTCTGTTGGCATTACACTGGGCTGATTATATATAAAGATACTGCCCCATTTTCTCAGGTGTTATCCACTAATGAAATTGCTACTGGATACCTGCATTTCCTCTCTACCAGGGCCTATAAAATGTTCTGTTTTCTGAATTCCCCAAGAGATGCTCCCCAACCAGCGCCCCGCCCGCTGCGCCCCGGTGGTAATTAGCAGCGTGGAGGAGCTTTCCATTTCTGGAGGCAGAGAGGTATGACACCAGGGAAGTGCCAAGAATCCATTATTCATGCTTTGGAGAAAAACCAAAAACGAAAAATCTTTAAAATGGAAATAGTGCCATTACTCCGACTGTCCCAGCTAGGCGTGCGCGGCTCCGTGACCAAGGAAGGGAAGCAGATGTAAACATGTAACGCGCGACAGCCAAAGCAGCTGCAGTTGCCAATGGAAAGAGGTGCTAATAATAATTAAATGACTCAAATGTAAATAAGGAAAAGGATAAACGGAAAAGATTCAAAACGTAATGTAAAGTATAAATCAGGAGCCACTGGGCATTGAATTGTGTAAATCACCAAGTTCCCAAACTTGCTGGAAGCGGGAGGGAGAGTCACTAAGTTTCAAGGTTTTGTTGGTTTGTTTGCTTATTTCTAAGAATGTGGAAATCACCAATCTTCAAAGGACCGCTTTGTAAGATAATCATTGAGGGAAAAGTCAAAGCCAAAGCAACCCAAAACAGAGAACAAATATGTACAAATGCACAATAGCTGAGAAACAATCAGCAGTCCCATGCTTTAAAATCTATGTTAATTTGTGAATGGGTTTCTCAAGGCTCTGCTCTAGTCCTCTCACAGGGGAAAAAAAAAGAAAAAAATCTGCAAAAAAATTAACCCGCCTCGTTGAAAAGTGAGAGGGCAAGTTAAAATGATGTTCAAAATGTAAAGTAAAGCCAGTTTGGTATAGCTTGGTTAAGTGTCTTTAAAAATAGATTTTAAATATGTACAATAATAGTACATCAATTTAAATTATATATATGTTTCCACTGGCAACTTAATTCTGTTTGAATTGGAAGGAAGTGCTGAGCGTAATAATTGCCCATAAACCTGCTTCACACTGATAACCACTATAAATAACTTATGTTTATGTTTCTGGATAAATTAATATTGTATATGACTATCATAAAAATCACAGTACATGGAGTATTTGGGGAAAAAAGCTCTAATAACTTGAACTATCTTGGAATACGCTTCTACATCACTAATATTTGCCTGCAGTGTTATTTTTGATATGCACCTAATATTCCATGTCATGAACCTATCACAGTTTATTTAATCAGTTCCTATCTGGTATTTGGATTGTTTCTATTTCTCCCACTATTATCAACATAATAATATTATGAATACTATTGTGCCTAAAACTATGAATGGATATCCTCAGGACAAAATCTTAGATTTCTTAGAGATGGATCAAATACACAAGCATTGTAGAGTGATTAATGGAACACAAAAAATAAATTTCCATCAAAGGTCTTGACCCCATAACAGTGTCACTCACCATGTGTGAAGATGTTCTGAACACAGCCACACCAACCGGGTGTCTCCATTCTGTTGTCAGTGGAAGTTTAAAGGGAAAAACGTGATCTCATTGTTTTAATTTTTAATTACCAGTGAAGTTAAATGTATTTCTTCACTATTTTTATATATTCTTTTATGAATTCTCTATATGGACCCTTTGTTAATTCCGCCCCCCTAGGATAGGAGAGTTTTTCCTTTCCTAATGGAGCTTGTAGATTTTGAAGCTGTTTGTGAATTTTCTGATTGGCTGGGTTTTGTTTGTTTGTTTGTTTGTTGGCCTGTGCCATGCGGCATGTGGGATTTGGTTCCCCAATGGGGGATTGAACGTGTGTCTCCTGCAGTGAAAGCACAGAGTCTTAACCACTGGACCACCTGGGAATTCCCTCTGATTAGCCTTGACATGCATTGTCTGCATTTCTGAGAAGGCAGAACTCGGCTTTACAGTCTACTTATTAATTCTACTGTTTCATTAATTTATTTTCCTCCTATTTTCCTTAGACTTATTTTAGGGTTTCCTCTAAAGATGTTTAAGATGAAAAGTTTATTTCTTCTCATTGTAACCACCACCAGAGGAATCACATCTGTTTTGCTCACCATTAATGTAGTGTTTGGAATATGGTAAACAAACAAACAAAAAAAAGTCTTTATTAAATCAATTAATGGAAATTTAACAATATGAAATTTTCCTCTAAGTTTGGTAATTTCTGTGATTAATTTTGGAGATATATAATTCTCAAAACTATTATTTTCTAAATAACCCAAAATTACAGATTGGTTACTTACTTGCCCTAAAATAATTAGGGTATCTTTTCTATAAATTCCAATGTGGAATGACAATTACATTGTTGAGGTTTTTTTCTCAGATAGTATGACAGATTTAACTTCAATTTTAATAAAATAAAACCATAGATTATTTTAATTTACTTTGTTGCCTGGAAAATGTTATATTCTGAAAAACTGCCCAAAAGTTGAGGAGAAAGAGAAGTTGCAAAGTCTTTACAGATGTCTCCCAAGATACTCTTAGCAACAAAGAAAAAAATAGGAACTTTATAGCTGGAGAAACTCAGCAGACACCTTAACCAACTGATCAAAGTCAGTATCAGAAGTCATTAGACTTAACAAATTTGTGAATCTCATATAAAGCACTGAGATGAACTTGTGATGTTCCTACCAAAACTATGTAACTTCAGTTGAATCTGAGAAAACGGCAGACAAACCCAGATTAAGGGACATTCTATAAAACAACAACCAAGTACTCTCAAGAAGTATCAAGACCACGGAAGGCAAGGTAAGAAGGAGGGATTATTACAGACTAAAAGACACCAAGGAGAAACACAATGTGTGATCCAGGATTGGATCTTGGAGTAGAGAAAGGACATTAGTGGAAAAGTGAGTGAAATATGAATAAGGTCTTTTGTTAACAGTATTACAACAGTGTTAACTGTAGGTTAAGATGTCAGCTATAGGAGATGCTTGGTGAGAGGTATAGGGAAGCACCTGCACTATTTTTGCAGCTTTTTGTAAGTCTAAAATTAGTCCCCCAAAAATGTTAAGAAAATGTTAAGTCTGGCTGTATCTGTCACTTTTAGACGATGCAACCTAACAATTTTACTCTGTGAGATTTTGTGACCTTGTCAATAAATTTGGAGCAACAGCTACATCACAGGATTATTCTGAGAAATAAATAAATATGTAAACTCTCTTAGCTCATTGAATGAGCTCAACCTATGTTTAATGAATCTAGAATAATTCTCTCCGATACTTCTGAAGGCAATGCATATTTTTTATTTGTAGAGTGCAAAGTTTTATGCAAGCCTATTGAATCCATACTTCTTTCTATCTACTTTATCTGCTAAAGATAGAGAAAGGGGTATCAAAATCTTCCTTTAATTTTAAATTTAAAAAATTAAATAACTTTTGTGGTATTATTGGGTGGATAAATTATCCATGACTATTCCAATACTTGTTTCTCTGCACTCTTCTTTGACTGGTATCAATAACACAATGGCTGCTTCTTCTTTATTTGCAGTTTCCTGATATATAATTTCTTCTTTCTAATTCTTCCTCATTGGAATTTTTATTTTTGTTCATAATTTATAGTTATTTGTATATTTGAAAACTAGTTTTTGGTCTGTCACTTATGTCAAAATCAAATTGTCTTAAACTTTCACCTTTTGATTTGAATAGTTGAATACGTTTCAGGCCCAGTGATAATTTCTTCAGCTTCATGGTTTTGGGGAAAGGAAGTATATTTGACAAGCACAAGTCCCTAAAACATACTGAGCATTTCTACTGCAGTTATGAGTCAGACACAGTAAACGAATAGAGGATACAGTGTTGTAGGTGAGATTCAATCAAAAGGAGACTGTTACATGAGATACTAGGTGTCCAAGAATCTAATGAGTTAATTCTGGTGGTTGAGGGGAAATTAAAAATCCATTCCATTCTGGGAATCGGTGAGTCAGGGTCCTTGATTGCTGGACCAAACAGCATGGGAGATTGGGTTACTCAGGGATACAGTGGTTTATTGGGAAGAATCTGTAGTCCTGGTGGTGAAACTGATTAAGAGAGCCAAGACTGTTGGCCAAATTTGAACAAAATATGTGCCCTACCCAAAGACAGCCCCAGCCTTGGTCCAGCCCCATCTTCTTCTTCTGGGTGTTGCTAGAATTGTGTAACCTCAGGCCACATTCCAGACCTACCGATTCAGAATCAATTTTAACAAGATCCCCAAGTAATCTGAACACATTAAATGTGAGATCCTCTGCTCTAGAAGGATCTTTTTATTCCAGGACTAGTACACATGGTATTTAACAGTGCTGATTACAAAGATGATGGTAAGTACAACTGTGTGTGTTTTTGTAGCTCTTGATGGTGTTCACAGAACTTTCACCTGTATTTGCTCACTTTAACTTCATAACAATCCCCTAAGAAAACAGCTTTAAAGGGTTTAACTGGCTGACCAAAGTAAAGTGAATTGAACAAGACTGACTATAGAAATGATCACTTTATTTGTTTTTAAGTGTAGTTCATGGAAGTTAATCCTTCCTTCCTTCATTCTCATAAACTCCCACAGGAATTTACCTCTATCTTTATTATAATAATTATCACAACCTGCCTTGTGTTAACATTGTTTTTTCTTTTAAAGACTTTTATTGAGATATAATTGACATACAATAAACTGTATTTATTTATTTATTTATTTATTTATTTATTTATTTATTATTTTTTGGGGGGTACACCAAGTTCAATCATCTGTTTTTGTACACATATCCCCGTATTCCCTCCCTCCCTTGACTCCCCCCCACCCTCCCCGTCCCAGTCCTCTAAGGCATCTTCCATCCTCGAGTTGAACTCCCTTTGTTATACAACAACTTCCCACTGGCTATCTAAACCGTATATATTTAAAGTGTACAACTTCATATTTTTTCCTTATTAGTAATGTATGTGTGGTAATCCCAATCTCCTAATTCATCCCACCACAGCACCCCTCCCACTGCCCTCCCCCTGCTTTCTCTTCTTGGTGTCCATATATTTGTTCTGTACATCTGTGTCTCTAGTCTCTATTTCTGCCTTGCAAACCACTTGATCTGTACCATTTTTCTAGATTCCACATATATGCATTACTATACAATATTTGTTTTCTCCTCCTGACTTACTTCACCCTTTTATGACAGTCTCTAGATCCATCCATATCTCTACAAACGTCCTAGTTTTGTTCCCTTTTATGGCTGAGGAATATTCCAGTGTATATGTGTACCACCTCTTTTTTATCCATTCATCTGTTGATGGACATTGAGGTTGCTTCCATGACCTGGCTATTGTAAATAGTGCTGCAATGAACATTGGGGTGCACGTGACTTTTTGAATTATGGTGTTCTTTGGGTATATGCCCAGGAGTGGGATTGCTGGGTCATATGGTAATTCCATTTTTAGTTTTTTAAGGAACCTACATACTGCTCTCCATAGTGGCTGTATCAATTTACATTCCCACCAACAGTACAAGAGGGTTCCCTTTTCTCCACACCCTCTCCAACATTTATTGTTTGTAGATTTTCTGATGATGCCCATGCTAACTGGTGTGAGGAGATACCTCATTGTAGTTTTGATTTGCATTTTGTTTATGAATATTGATCAGACCCTGTGAAGGATCTGCTGCTCCCTGATGGTACCTGATACATTGCTCAGTCATAGTATTGATAGATGATCTCAACATTGGGATTGAATCGCATTATCTATAAAGCCCCAAAATTATTTACTCATATATTGCTGATGAGAACACTAATTGGTTCACCACTTTGGAAAACAATTTGATACTTCCTTAAAAAGTTACACATACACTTACCATATGACCCAGAAATTCAATTCCTAGGTATTTACTCAGTAAGTACCGCATAATGACTAGAATGAAATCAAAGTTTTCTTCATAATTACCAAATACTAAAAATGATCCAAATTTCCATCTACTGGTGAATACATAAATAAATTTTGATATTTCCCTGCTACAGAATTCCAACAATTGAAAGAACCACTGATACATGAACAACATAGATGAATTTCAAAAGCGTTATGCTAAGTCAAAGAAGCCAGATACAAAAGACCACACACTTTATGAGTCCATTTATATAAAATTCTAAAAAAACAAACAAACAAACAAAAAAACTAAAGTAGCAAGAAGTAGATCAGGGGTTGCTAGAGGCCAGAAATAAGGAAGGAAAGTAACTGCAAAGGGGCACAAGAGAACTTTTCAGGGTGACAAGAATGTTCTGTATCTTGTCATGGTGACGATTTCACGACATATATTGTCAAAACTCATAAAATTGTACACTTAAAATGGGTAAATTTTATTATACATAAATTGTAAATCAATAAAGCTGATTTAAAAATTATAGCAATAGACACTGGCATTAGGAGGTATCAAATGTTATGTTTTATAGGTTAATATAGTTTTAAACCTTTTTGACAAAAAACTTCATTACCCCAAGTTGCACTTGCTTTCTCATATGCTCCCAAATGATGTGATACTGGGAAAAGTTACAAAATGTTTACATCTGAGAAGAAGCAATTGCTTTAACATAAAGGATTACCAGTGAGATTTAAATAAAGACTTTGAGCAGGATAGAAAGCCCAGAGATAAACTATGGTCAACTAATCTATGACAAAGGAGGCAAGGATATACAATGGAGAAAAGACAGCCTAAGTGGTGCTAGGAAAACTGGACAGCTACATGGAAAAGAATGAAATTAGAACACTCCTTAACACCACACACAAAAATAAACTCAAAATGGATTAAAGACCTAAATGTAAGTCCAGATACTATAAAACTCCTAGAGGAAAACATAGGAAGAACACTCTTTGACATGAATCACAGCAAGATCTTTTTTTGACCCACATCCTAGAGCAATGGAAATAAAAACAAAAATAAACAAGTGGGACCTAATGAAACTTAAAAGCTTTTGCACAGCAAAGGAAACTATAAGCAAGATGAAAAGACAACCCTCAGAATGGGAGAAAATATTTGCAAATAAATCAACAGGCAAAGGATTAATCTCCAAAATATATAAACAGTTCATTCAGCTCAATATCAAAAACACAAACAAACCAATCAAAAAATGGGCAGAAGATCTAAATAGGCATTTCTCCAAAGAAGATCTACAGATGGCCAAGAGGCACATGAAAATCTGCTCAGCATCACTCATTATTAGAGAAATGTAAATCAAAACTACAATGTGGTATCACCTCACACCAGTTAGCATGGGCATCATCAGAAAATCTACAAACAATAAATGTTGGAGAGGGTGTGGAGAAAAGGGAACCCTCTTGTACTGTTGGTGGGAATGTAAATTGATACAGCCACTATGGAGAGCAGTATGTAGGTTCCTTAAAAAACTAAAAATGGAATTACCATATGACCCAACAATCCCACTCCTGGGCATATACCCAAAGAACACCATAATTCAAAAAGTCACGTGTACCCCAATGTTCATTGCAGCACTATTTACAATAGCCAGGTCATGGAAGCAACCTCAATGTCCATCAACAGATGAATGGATAAAGAAGATATGGTACATATATACAATGGAATACTACTCAGCCAAAAAAAGGAATGAAATTGTGACATTTGTAGAGACATGGATGGATCTAGAGACTGTCATAAAAGAGTGAAGTAAGTCAGGAAGAGAAAAACTAATATTATATATTAACGCATATATGCAGAATCTAGAAAAATGGCACAGATTAGCAGAAATAGAGACACAGATGTAGAGGACAAACATATAGACACCACGTGGGGAAAGTGGGGGTGGTTGGGGTGGGATGAATTGGGAGATTGGGATTCCCATGTATACATTACTAATAAGAAAAAAACCCATCAAATTGTACATTTTAAATATATGCAGTTTATTGTATGTCAATTATACCTCAATAAAAGTTCTTTAAAAATAAAAATAAATATATGCAGTCTATTGTATGTCTAAATAAATAAATAAATAAATAAATAAAGACTTTAGCTGTTTCTGGGATTGAGAGGGAGGAGGGGAGAGAGAGAGAGAGAGAGGAAAATTAAGTAATAGATTATTAAAAGTGTCAGAGGTCCAGAGAGTAAAGGAGGAAAGAAATCACCTACATAAAGTGAAAAGTGCTAAAGAAAAGTACTGAAAATGACCCCTTGACCACTTCTTTTTTTCCAGCTTTATTGAGATATTATTGACACATAACGTGTAAGTTTAAGTTATACAAAGTGATTATTTGATACATATATATATAGTGCAAAATGATAAAATACTAAGGTTATTACCTCCATCCACTCACATAATTACCACTTTGGGAGAATGGTAACATTTAAGATCTACTTTATTGACGGCTTTCAGGTATATAATACAACGCTGTTAATCGTAGACACCATGTTGTATGCTAGGTCCCCAGAACTTGGTCATCTTCTAGCTGAATGTTTGTACTCTTTGACCAGCATCTCCCTATTTCCCCCGACCACCCTCAGCCCCTGCCAGCCACCATTGTCCTCTCTATGTTTATGAGTTTGACTTTTTTTGACTCCACATATAAGTGAGAATATACAATATTTGTTTTTTTCTCTGACTTATTTCACTTAGTATAATGCCCCCAAGGTCAATGCCCAAAAGGCAGTATTTCCTTGTTTTTGTGGCTGAATAATATTCCATTTCACATCTTCTTTATCCGTTCATCTGTCCATGGGCACTTAGGTTGTGTCCATGTCTTGACTGTTGGGAATAAAGCTGCAGTGAATGTGGGGGTGCAGATACCTCTTCAAGATTGTTTTCATTTCCTTCAGATACATACCCCGAAGCAGAACTACTGGATCTTATGCTAGCTTTGTTTTTAATTTTTTGAAGAGCCTCCATACCGTTTTCCATGGTGGCTGCACCAATTTATGTTCCCACCAACAGTGTGCAGGAGAGTTACCTTTTTTCAACAGCTTTTCTGCACTTGTGATCTCTTGTCTCTTTGGTGATGGCCATTTCAACAGGTATGAGGTGACACCTCCTTGTGGTTTTGGTTTACATTTCCCTGATGATTAGAGATGCTGAGCGTCTTTTCCTGTACCTGTTGGCCATTTGTATGTCTTCTTTGGAAAAATGTCTATTCAAGTCCTTTGTCCATTTTTTAATTGAATCATTTGGGGTTTTGGTTTGTTTGTTTTTATTTTTTTATTTATTTTTTATTTATTGCATTATAGGAGTTCCTTATATTTTTGATATTAACTCCTTATCAGATATAGAGTTTACAAATATTTTCTCCCATTCTGTAGGTTGCCTTTTCATTTTGTTAATGGTTTCTTTTGCTGTGCAGAAGCTCTTTAGTTTGATGTATTCCCACTTGTTGATGTTTGCTTTTGTTGCTTGTACCTTTGGCGTCACATCCAAAAAAGCTTTACCAAGACTGAGGTCAAGGAACTTTTTCCCAATGTTTTCTTCTAGTACAATAGCTTTACAGTTTTGAATCTTACATTTACATCTTTAATCCATTTCGAGTTAATTTTTGTGAGAATGTAAGAGAGGGGGCTAATTGCATTCTTCTTTGTGTAGTTATTCAGTTTTCTCATGGGTCACTTCTGATGCTACCACCCACCCCTGCAGGAGTTCTTTTCTCTACTACATAGAGTGATTTTTTGTCGTACCACCTCTTAGACTATTAACCATCTTGATCCATCCGACCCAAGTCAATTCTTTTCCAGAATATCCCAAATACTCAACCTAGCAAGTAATGAATAAATATTCTTTAAGTAAATTGAAGAATTAATGAATATATATTAAGAGCTAACAGGTATTGAGACATTCAGTCTATGAGGCGGCATATTTCAAACACTTTATGTGATTTAACACCCTTAATCTTTGCAAGAATTCTCTGAGATAAGTATTATTATCATCCTCATTTATCATGAAAGGGGCTGGATGAGGTTGAATCACTTGGTTCAGATAACTCTTGCCCTCAGGCAGAATTGAGTGATTCACCCCCAGGCAATGGGATGCCAGCGCTGAACTTGTAGCCACACCATCCCCAGTGTAGCACAGACGGCAGGCTGTCCCTCTCCTGGTGGTGTCCAGGTTGGCCTTGGAAGAGGTTGTTTTTGTTTTATCGATCTCAGTAAGTGAGCTCAGAGAACTTGAAAGCTCCTTGGTCAGTAGCCATTAGAAGTAACCAGACTTTATTACATAGGGGTATTTGCGGACATTTTATTTCCATAAAAGCAATCCACCTAGAAAATTCTACAAAATTAAGTTTTTGTTTCCTTTGACATGTCATTTCTTTAAGCCGTCTTCTTAACTCACTTCTCTTATGACCCCCTTAGCAGCAGATACAATTCATTTCTTATGCAGACTGACAAAAAAGATGCACAGTATATGGCACTGCATATCCTGACTTCATTATTCCCTCATAGCAGAGACTCGAAGCTGTAATGCATGAGAAGGAAAAGGTGCCAGCATGACATTTACTACTGCTAATATGAATCTGATTAATTCTACAACAAGAAACATCATCTTAACTCTTCGTGTTCTACAATGAGGAGGACCCTGGGAATCGAGGCAGGACAGTTGACAGAATCACGTCTATCAGAGGATGCTTTGGGGATAAAATGATAAGTAAACATTGAAGTGTCCGCAAATTCGCTGATACAGAAGGACTTTTTTTTCTGCAGAAAAGACTCCAAGTGAGGCAGAGGCAGGTCTGGGCTCTGGGCTGGGTTCTGAGTCCCTCCAGCTTCAAGGGGAGTTGCTGGCTGATGAGAAAACAGACTAAGGTGAAGGGCAAGGCCACCAAGAGCAATAGCACTGCTTTCCAAAGCACTTGGCTGCTGCTTTTATTTTTATTTTATCGACTCCCTCGAAATGTTCTTCATTGTCCTGTGGCCTCAGGGTGCGTGTTCAAAATGATTCTACATTTCAGCAATCCTGTACTTGAAATTGCTATTAAAAAGAAAATGCCAGAAGACTACCCACGCTTCTCACTTAGGGGCTGCTAGGCTAAGGACACACACCCTAACTCATAACCGTAAGGTTCATTTCAAACACACACGCAAACAAACATTTTCAGGTAATTCAAGATTTTGTGAGAAATCTAGTTCATAAGGAAAAGAATAAAAAATAGCAACTTATTCTAGACCTGTTTTCTACAGAGTATTTCTCAGTATGGGAAACTTGATTTCTGGCAGATTTCCCCCCATTTAACTTCCCCTCCTCTTTTTCTCCTCACAACACACGCATCTCAAAATATTTACGTACATCTTTTAAAAGTCGCTTTATCATCTCTCAGGGACTATTTGTAGTAAATCTTTGTGTTCTTAAAAATTACATTAAAAATCATCCCAGAACTTTACATTCTTTCAACTATTATATTGGCAGTGGTTATTGAAAGCTAAATATTGTAGTTCTTCAATTTGACTCCCCCTCCTAACAGGTTTGGCTAAAATGTCAAACATGTAGAAACTGTGAAAAATACCATAGGATGTGCCGAATAATATATCACAGGAAAAATGTTTTTCATCAACAGATACACATACACACACACACACACACACACACACCAAAAGAGAAAAAAAATGGAAAAAAGAAAGAAAGCTGGCTCTGAGGATTGAAACATGCATTCAATCATGTATCTATAATTTTTTCCTTATGCATTTAGCATGTATGGATTTAGGACGCTTGGCAGTTTTAAAAAAGCAAGATCACTTTTTTTGAGGTAGGTTGAAAAATTCTTTCTAAAGCTGTCTTTTAAATGAAAGTTCAAAGTAGCCATTTTGTGGCTTTATAAACAGCATCACCTTAGAATATTTACACATTTTATCCTTCAGGGTGGAGGAGTCATATTGAAATGTTTCTGGCAAATTTGCAATGGTGAAAAAGCCATAGCTCCCCAAGCAAATGCTACAGTGCGCCAGGCAAATGAGAGAGCAGGAATCTGGAGCTGGGTTTATTTTACAAGGTAAATTGTATGTGCTGTTATTTACAGGCTACTGGTGACCGAGAGCAGCCGTGGTGGCTGTTGGTTTGCAAATCAAGAATGCGAGTAAGTCTGGATGCAGGCGAGTGGCACATGGGGCAGGGTTTTAAATGTGAACACATGCTCTGGAGGAGCCCAGGCAGGAATAAAAATTGTTCCTGTTTGGTTAGTTTAGATTCTGAAAGAAGCTTTTGTGTGTCAAGATGTAACGGGATCCCAGGCTGGAGCCCTGCCCTGTGGCATCTAGGTCACTGTGTCTGTCCCAGGGAACCAGATCTAGGGCCGGGAGCACGTCTCTGCCCTCCCTCCTGGCCCTTGCCTTTGTAAGCCTTAATTCGCTTCTGCCAGAAGGATTAAGAAAGGCAGCCTTCTGTGCCCCTCGGTGGAGGTCTTTCACAGGGAGACCAGGAGGCTGGGGAGAGGTGTTTCTCCACTAAGGATGCTCACAAAAAATTAAAGAGCAGTTCTGTTTCAGTATTAGAGAACTCCACTCATTGAATACCATCCAGAAATCTGCTGGTTCCATTTCTTCGCCCATCTGTTTCCCTCTCACTGGCTATATTTGTTAATATTTCCTCAAGCAGTGTGCTGTGTTGCCCTCGCCGTGCTAGAGAAAAGGGCATAGATTGATCATTTTTGTGGGATGGGCAAATGTGGTTTGGGGCTGGGAGAGCAGTGCGATGACTTACTTCCTGTCCAGAGTAAGAGACAAAACTTCTTCAAGAAAAAGACCAAAAAAAAAAAAAGAAAGAAAGAAAAGAAAAGATCAGGCGTTGTTTTGGTACTCGAGGTGGGGGTGGGGAACGAACGTCAGTAGTGTGAGGAGAGCCATCAGCTTGCTTATCTGTCTTTCTACGTTGGCACGTGAAAGCTCCCAGCTCAGCACACCATGTGTCAAATCTATCATTTCCTATGTCGGCAACCATTATTCCCTCTTTTGTCACCACTTTTGACCGAAGGATGAAAAATTGCTGTCTTACTCAGACAAAATTATTGCTGGGGGGGGAGAAAAAAAAGACAACTCCGGGAGAAAGGAGTAGGCCAAGGTGAAACACAGGGAAACTCTCCGCAGATTAGGTCTGGGTTAAGAGAATATTGATCTCTGTGCTAAAAACCGTTGATCTCTCTGAGCAGAGGATGACAAATGGTTGCAAACAAACTACACACAAAAAAAAGAAAAATGAGCGTCTCCAAGGACATTTGAGCTGCTCAGTGTTTTCCGTTAGTATTTGTTTGGTTTGTGGGTTTCTGCACTGGGGATTTCAACAAAAATAAGCAAATATTAAACAGAAATGAAGCAGCCACAAAAATGATACAGAGGAAAACCTAGGGGAAGAGAACCAGACCAGAAACTGGGCAAGGTACATATATTAAATAGCAGGAGTGTTACAAGCATAAAGCCCTGCTTGTCTGAGCTCGTGGGTTGTGTATTTTCTTTTTTTCTTTCTTTCTTTTTTTTTTTTTTTTTTGTATGTTTGGTGCTGGATTGTTACGAGTAGGAGAGAAATGTTTTTGTCCCAAGTCGGTCCCTTTAATTATGACAAGTGAGAGATCTTAAAAAAAAAAAATCAAACCACCTATAAAGTATGAGGCCAATGTGCATAGACCCACAAATGAAAGGAAATACAGAAGCTTGCATTCATTAGGCAAATACAGTATGACAAGGCATAAATTCAAATTGTTTGGGGGGGTTCAGCAATTTTTCCCAACTGTAGAAATTGAACTCCAGCTATAGAGGACTAAGAAGGCATAAAATACGACCCGCTTTACACTCGGAGAGAAGTAAAATGGTGGTTGAGGGCAGGAACACTGACCCACACACCCTGTTTGGAATTTCATCTCATCCATCCCTCCTGTATGATTTTGGGTGAGGTGTTTAACGTTTGTCATTTTCAGTGTCCTCCTCTGTCATCATATGGGAATAATACCCCTCTGTGTCAGACTATTGGTATGAGGATAAATAAATCAGCAGACGTAAAGCATTGAGAACATGGTGGCACCCAGTCAGCACAGGGTAAGTATGATCGTTATTTATTTCTTCACAAACTTATGAATTTCCATTAGAAAATCCCTTCTCTGCATATTCTGTTGCTGGTGCAAGAAACAGGCTCACCCACTTGGCAACTCCCCCCACCTTCAGTTTACAACTGAGCTTCGCATCCACAAAGAATCCTAACCCTAACCCAGCCTGCCCTTCCCAAAACAACCTTACACAACCTCCCTTATGCTCTCTCCTCCCTCCCTATTCTATTCTCTAATTATCAGCTTTCTACAGTTTCTCCTATACTCATAGTTGAATCCACTCATGTGATGAATTATATTGGAGTTACTTAATATCTCCTCATCGAGTGAAGAAAGTGAGGGTCTTACCTTAACTGGACAGAAGTGCCATCACGTGAGGGCCCTACCTGTTCTGTTCTGCCCACGATGAGCACCCAGCCTCTAGCCCAGTGCCTCACCAGCCTGGAGAAGATGCTCAATGAATATGTGCAATTGAGTAAGCCAACAAATGATTGAATGAATGAACGAATGAATCCCTCAGTACCCCTGTGCAAGCTGGCATCCTGTTTGAGAAAGACCTGGGAGTCAGGGGACGAGGGTCCTTGCTTTTGCTCCGTGACTTTGAGAAACACATAGAGATGAAACAGGTAGAAATGGCATCATTCTGAAATGTCTCATGTCTCCCTGCACCTTCTCAGCCGGATCCTCTGGGGCTCTGGGAGCCATTCTCAACTTCCTGTCCCAAACATTTTAAATTTGTAACATAGTTGAAAAGTGTGTTCAGACACAATCACAACAGGTACTGACTAAGAAAGTGTTAAGTTTACATAGAGCATGGTCACTGAAGCGCCTAGTAGGACACCTAGCAAGTGCAAATATCTGTTGAAATATAGTCTTCAAAATTTATTTGTGGAAAATAAGTTCATGTGTGTCCTTTTTTTTTTTTAGATTTCACATATAAGTGATATGATATTTGTCTCTGTCTGGTTTACTTCACTTAGTATGATAATCTCTAGGTCCACCCATGCTGCTGCAAATGGCATTATTTCATTCTTTTTTATGGTTGAGTAATATTCCATTGTGTCTGTGTGTACACACACCATGTCTTCTTTATCCATTCATTTCTCAACAGAAAACAAATTTATAGTTACTAAATGGGAAAGAGGAAGTGAAAGATAAATTAGAAGCTTGAGATTAACATAACAGATAAACAACAAGGACCTACTATATAGCACAGGGAACTATATTCAATATCTTGTGATAACCTACAAGAGAAAAGAATCTGAAAATGCATATATATATTCATATATATATATGAGAATAACTGAATCACTGTGCTGTACAGTGAAACTAACACAACATTGTAAATCAACTATACTTCAATAAAAAAATTATTTGTGGAATGAATGAAAAAAAGAAAGGACTGCATTACAACTTGGTGAAAAAATCATTATTTAAATTATAGTCAAAAAAGTTGTCCAGGACCCAGTCTCCTTAAATGCTCCTGTTAACAGGCCTGTGTGAACTCACACTGAATGTATGTACATCAGCTCCTTTTCCTCGGATTACAACAATGTGCCTCCATTCTCTTTCATCAAGCAAAAGTCTCATCAGGTAAGTAAATGACCTCAGCTCAAAACTTCAGAAGGGGAAAAAGATGTCCCTTTTATTTCTTGTTCCCACAAATATGATTTTGACTATTTGTTTCTCTGAAATAAAACCACAATTAAATACCTTGACACCAAATGGTAATCAAAACCATGAAAGCGTGTTTGAGCCAGTTGTTGTGTCTTATTTGGTTATATGTGAGCATCAGTAATAGGCTATTTTAAGTGTTTTTGAGAAAAGAAAATGTTAAAGTTTATTTAAAACACAGGACATAGAGTAAAAGCATTTTCAACATTAACCAAAAATTTAGTGCATGGTATAAAATGAAACCTGCCCAAGAATGCATTTTCATATTTTAGTATGAAATTAATTAACTGCCCCTGAAGAGTAAATGGTAACATTAACTAATAGCATAATTGTAAAAGCACAGGGTTTATAGTTAGGAAGACTCGTGTTCTAATCCCAGTGGTGTGATTTCTGTTTTTGCAGTCTTTCTGTGTTTTTTGGCAAGTGCCTTACTCTCTCCATCTAATTTTCTCATCTGTAAAACTCACAATTCTAACAGAATGGATTGCTTTGAGAGTTAAATTAAGTGATATATATTAAGTGCCTACCTACAGAGTTAGCATGCAATAAAAGATGCATCTTTAGATTGTTATCAGTAGTTAATTATGTTTGTATTTCCATATTCGTTTGAAATTTTATAATGCAGCAAGCATGCTAAACAACCTGGAGATTCAAGATTCTTTTATCTGAGAACACGCTTTCATCATATTTATTGCAAAATCTAAAGAACTATGATAAGTTTTTTTTCTTCATTAAGAAGATATCCAATGTAATCAAATGGAAATATGAAACCTCATAAATGCATAAATATGGGACTTGCACAGTTGTTTTCTACTAATAAGAAATGTTTACTCTTAATCTACTTGAGAATTCGGTGTCTAACACATTGTCAGAATACTGTAAGACTTAGTAATAATAACTCCACATATTAAAATTATTAGCTCTAAAGTTAAATTCTGAACCAAAATTATCCATCCTCACATAGATCTAATACTATTCTTTAGTGTGAGAGGAATAAGCATGTATAGATTTGTTGTAAGTTAGAAAACTGTCCTCTGTCATTGATCCAAGCATCTTCTTTCAAGTTGGTGTAAGATATACTTCTATGTTGCGATCACTTTTTTAAAAATTTTATTTTATATTGGAGCATAGTTGATTAACAATGTTATGTTGGCTTCAGGTGTACAGCAAAGTGATTCAGTTATACATATACATGCATCTATTCTTTTTCAAATTCTTTTTCCCATTTAGGGTATCACAGAATATTGAACAGCGTTCCCTGTGCTATACGGTAGGTCCTTGTTGGTTATCTATTTTAAATATAGCAGTGGGTACATGTTGATCCCAAACTTTTTCTTAATCTTTTCTGTCTTTCAGTCTCTCTTGCTATTTCTCTGACTCTTGCTCACTCCTTTCCTCCGTCAGTTCTTCTTCAAACACACTTTATTCCACAAAGATATTGGAGAGCATCACAGAAGAAAAGAGATAATACAATCAAATTAGGATATTTGAGGATTTTAATAAAAGCTCTGTTTACAAAAGCATGGGCAAGGTGGAAGGAAACTACAAGATTTAGGGCAGTGCCCTGGACAGTGAAGAGGCCAAAGTGGGGAGTTGGAAAGGGGGTTGAAGGGGAGGAGGGGTGGAGTACTGGAGACAGAAAAGCCCTTGCAGAGAGGACTGGCTTAAGCGAGCCTTCACAGGGCATGAGTGAAGCCCAAGGAGTCCCCACCGCAGAGGAAGAACCAACAGCCAAATAGCCAGACTTACTATCAGTGCCCCCTTTTGTCTCCTCCTGGGGTGCACTATTGCCAGGGCCCAGTTGGCAAGGGCCTCTTTATCATTCCCTACAGGTCAGCCTCTCTGGACACAGAGCAGAGGGACAAGTGTGGAGACTAAACCTGAAGGACAAGTGGAGGTCGTCCAGCCCGTGGTTTTAATCTCACACACACAATATCACATTCTAAAATACATTTATAATAATGATGAAAGGTGAGTCAGTATTCTAGGACTGGGACAGGAAACACACAAGATGAGCCTAAAGCAAGTTGTACTTCCAGAAAGTCAGGCAGTGCTCAAAGCAACAACTATGACAGAAACCTACAATGGGGAGTACATCCAAAGGACACTGGGACCTATTGCAAAAACACCCCAGGACCGAAGCTGGAACGGTTTGAGCAACAAAATAAAGTATTATTGGATTATGACCCAAAGTACAAAATAAATGTCAATTCCATACTGATATAAAAATGATTGAATAAATAATAGATACATAAATATTTATAAGGGAGAAGAGACAAATTTCCTCTGTAGAAGAATTTCATATCATTTTGTAGACTCCCCACCTTCAGAAAAGTGGAGTGTGACTCCCCAGTCTTTAAGTGTGGACTGCACATGGGGACTTCCTTCCAGAGAGGCCAGTGTGGAATCGTAACAGGAAAGTAACGCACAGTGGAGGAATCCAAAACCTCTGTCGGGTGATCAAGGTCAACATCGACAGCTGATGGTAGGTGCCCTTGATAAGATGCGAAGCGAGTGGTGCTTGGCCTCTGTGGTCTTCCTCCCCCAAACCCATAACTCCAGTCTAATTGTGAGAAAAACATTAGACAAATCCCAACTGAAGGGCCTTCTATAAAATAGCTTGACATCAAAACTGTCAAGGTCATAAAAAGAGAAAAGAAAGTCTGAGAAAGTATCACAGCCAAAAGGAACTAACAACCAAATGAAGTGTGATTCCTGGATGGGATCCTGGGACAGAAAAGAACATAAGGTGAAAAGTAAAGGAATGGAAATAAAATACTGACTGTTCTTAATAGTAATGTATCGATATAGGCTAGTTAAGTGTAACGAATGCACCACAGTAATCCAAGATGTTAGTAATAGGGGAATCTGGGTGTGGAACATATGGGAACTCTCTGTATTATCTTTGCAATTTTTCTGTGAATCTGAAACTGTCTTAAAATATAAAGTTAAAAAAAGTGAGTTGGTGAAAATAAAGATAAGAAATGAAGATAGATAAACCAAGAGAGAGTGGCTACTATGAGTGCCTTAGTAAAGCTGGTGTCCTTTGCTGTTTGTTCTGTTCATTCACAGTTTTGGAAACTGTGGTCCCTATCATTACTCATCACAGATGTTATCACTATAGTTGCTCTAAAAATAATCAGGATTTTGAGTCCGCTTGTAGGGTTTGGAAGCGTTAGCTAAAAATTCTATCCTCTCAGTCACATTTTAACTGCGTGCACAGATCTTCCGTCACCCACAGGAACATGACACTTACACACAACTGCACCCTGAACCAGAAAATACACATCATGCTCTAGCAACCTCTGTGGAGAAAAGACGCAAGACGCAAGGGTCTCCTGCCATGACTCTAGCCAAATTTTGCAACTTCTTTTCTACCTCATTTTTCACCTGCAAAATTACGAGGCAAGTTTAACATCCACCCTTTCTACCTCTAAAATTCTGTCTCCAAAAGTAGCTAAATGATTGATGTGAGTGAGAGAAGAGCTCTTTCTCAAAGTTCCTTTTCAGCAATTAAGAAACAAAAATACAAGGTCAATGTCTAACTAACACCCCATTGCTTCCGGACTCAAAGCATTTAATGGCTCCTAGCAGACAGATCCATTTGTGTTCTTCTCCAAGGTTTCCACTATGTGCGTTCTGAAAGCATAATTGTTAGCTGTTTGCATTTGTATCTATGGCTAGAAAATTGAACTTATGGAGTGCCTAACATTTGTGCAAATTAATTTGGCATCATGCTTCTTGATTCACAGCTTTGGGTTTTCCTAGGGAAGAACAAAAAAAGTCAAGTTTCACTCTTAGCCCGCTTCCCAATGACTTACAGGGATTTTAAAAAAAGACCATATCTCTTTTCCTCCTGAAACCAAACTGACCTTTGAAATTCTCCATAAGACTGCAATGACTTTTTGAATCTAAAAAAGGTGATTGTATATAAATCCCTCTAGTTGTCTGGGCCTCAGGTTCTCCTATGTGTGGAATAGAGAGATTGGGTTAGATCATTCATAGGAATAATTAAAAGGTCACTAGACCGATCACCTCCTCTTTGTTCACTGAAATCCCTGTATGAGATCTTTAGTAACTGATGCCTATTTCTAAAATTCAAAGATGCAATAATTGACATTAATTATTATATTTTGTGGGTTAAATATTCCCATGTGACATAAAATATCTTGATATATAAAAATAAAGCTATATTTATGATTTCAAAAACTCATCTCTATACTTTTCAACATATGAGATTTCATCACAGTGCTATGGTCTAAATGCTTGTGTCCCCCCAAATTTGTATGTTAAAATCCTAACCCCCAAAGATGATAGTATCAGGAGGTGGGTCTTTGGGAAGTGCTTAGGTCGTAATCCCTCACGAATGGGATTAGTGCCCTTACAAAAGAGGCTCCAGATAGACTTCTAGCCCCTTCCACCATATGAGGACAGAGCAAAAGGCATGGGTCATGAACCAGGAGGAGAGCTCTCACCAGAAGGCAGCCACACTGGCACCTTGACCTTGGACATCCCAGCCTCCAGAACTGTGAAAAATAAATTTCTGTTGAACTACCCAGTCTGTGGCATTTTGTTATATCTGACCAAATGGATTATGATACATAGCTTCTTATTTTCATTATTTTAGTACCAACAAACTTTTACCTTGGTTATGGCACTGAAATTAGAGCTCTTAAAAAGTGGTTCCAAATATTGGAACTTAGGTAATCCTTCTGGAATCTGATGAAAGCTATAGGGCATTTTTCCAGAAATAGTACATTTGCATGTAAATACACATTTACAAACACACACATACACACAATAACTTCATCCACACATCTCCCAAAGTCCATTTCTATTTCCACAGTGCATATGAAGGTCAATTTAAGAAATACTGATCTAAAGACCAATACCTGATGAACCAGGGAAAATATTAGAATGTGATTATTTCCCTTATTCATTCCAATCTTAATGGATTCATCTTATGTACCAATTATTCTAAAAAAGTAATTGACTAGATATAAACACTATGCGTGAAAAAGGAGAGATGGAAAACAATGCAGATGATATATATGAGACATTTAAGTAATCTTTGAATGCCCAAGTAAAATAATATTGTGCCTGTTTGTAGACATATATGTGTACGTATACATGCGTATGCTTTAGAGTTAACAAAGTATACTAGAAGGAGCAACATCAAACTCCTAATAGTGGTTACCCTTAATGAGGGAGAGAGAATGATTACAGTAAACTAAACCAGTCCAGCATCTAGAGTCCTGATTCCTGTACAGGAAGACAGCAGAAACGGGACACATTGGTAACAGTTGTTAATCCAGGGATGGTCAGCAGGTTGGTAAAGTTTGATGGTAAATCTCCCACACAGTCCCCGAATCCCAGGGTAGCACATCTGCCCGTGGCCATCCTCAGGACTGATTTTCAGCTCTTGCTACAGGAGATCATGGGCAAGCTGAGAGCAGGGGCCTGTGGAGTGGTCAAGTAGGCCAAGATACGGTGATGACAGTGGTGAGCAGTGTGGGCAGTGGAGGGCGTGGACATAGCCCAGCCCACGTGACACACCTAAGACAGGGCTCTTGCACTGCACTTATGCAGTCAAACAAGAGCACTCACTTGGATCACCAGTTCTTCATTGCTTGCAGTGCCGGACACAAGCCCTAAAGTGTCTGCAGGTCCCCTTTGCTATCTCCCTGGTACAAGGCAGTACTATCTCAACCCAGATGCAATCTCAAAATAATTGATTGCCTACATAAAAATTAGCTCTTCGAACTGACAGTGTGTAGTATATTTTCATGCTTTATAAACTTAAATCCTCCATTACAGTAAACTTAAAAGTACTGACATTTTAATTTCTGGTTAAAATAAAATTCTGAATAAATTTCAGGTGAAGAACTCATAGAAACAATCCAAGTTCTTTTAATGTCATCAGTGACATAAATCTTTTGCCCAATATGCCCTTTACCCTAAAATAAATTCTGCATAAATATTTTTGCAATGAAAGAGTAAGAGAATTTAAAACATTGATGGTTATTATATAGCATATACTTTTTAATCAGCTTTTGTTGCTGATTAAGAATTTAAATATCAAATTGCAGGAAAGGATTTTATTTTTAAAAATGTATATTGAGGACCTACCATGTAGCAATTGTTGGCGTAGCTGCTAGAATAGAATTAGTCAACCTGAAGACATATATAAAATGATTCTTTTCCGTAAGGCTATGATTAAAAATAAAACTAACTTTCTCTTCCAGAGTTATATCAGATCTGATTTAAAATATGCTGTTTTAAGATGAATTATAAACTGTCAGAATTCATGGTTATGAAAAGGGATTTCCAGATATTTCTAATGACTTGGAATTTGTGTTTAATCTAACAAACCACACTGACTATTGAATTTGTGTGTCTGTGAATATAAAGATTTATTGTCCCTGGAGGTAATTATTGACCTCAACATCTTATCAGTCAATATTTACCTCTCGGGCCAATAAATCTTGATATAACCTCATGAAAGTCAATATCTGTTTAATAGCATACATGGAAATCTGTAATAGTCTGATTACAGGCTTCAATGTCACGATGGCTAGTGCACCTCTCCCCATCGAAGGGACAGTGAATCACTTTTTCTTTTCAAGACAGAACACCTCTGATGGCTGTGATGCACTTGTTCTCAATCTAACGTTGGCTTGGAAATATGCACGTCATTCTTTGATTCTCTTTTGCACACAAGTATTGCCTCTTCAATCCACTTAGAAGGCCCTGTAAACCTAACACTATGTTAGCATTTCTGTGGTTTCACCCTTTGTTCCAAGAATAGCCAGCTCTTCTTCATTACAAATGGAACCGTTTCTGTGGCTGGACAAGTCTCCCAACACACAGTCCCCTGGGGGTCACTAAGGAAGTCATCACATCTCAGGATGCCTTCCAGACTCAGAAAGGATTCAGTGCTATCAGATGCCAAGGCTGCAGAAATGAGTATCTAATACTGAGTATGAAGTTCCCCATCCCACGGAGTCAGAAAGTTGAGGCATCTGCGGTGATACAGATCCCATGAGTTACCCTGTAACATTTGAAAGTATAGTTGACAAGGCACACTAGTTCCTCAATGCCCATTACATATCAGTTGACTAAGCCCCCAAAGAGGAAAATGAAATCATTTTTGCTGTTTCATGGACAGGTTCTGAAACAGTAAGTATGTGATGCAAAGAGCAATTAAGCTACTTCCGAGAGCCCTTTATGTTGATTCAGTAATATTAGGTTGGATCCAGGCAGCTACATTTTCAGTGGCTGTAGAAGTCCCCAGCAGGGTTTCGGTCCTATATTAGACTTTGGACATCACCACTGGGCTCCTGGTAGCCTGAAACAACAAGCTCCACCAGGTTTCAGAGCCTGGCTTGATTTCTGTGTTAATATCTACTTGACTTTGTAAACCTGCCTGCAGTGGCAGTGGTTAGGAAATCATATGCATCTTCAGCCCATGGTGGCTTGCCTATCACTCAGAAGCAGGCAATCCAGGCCTGCTGGGGCAGCAAACGCTGGGGAAACACACACGGACATGACTGATAGTAGGTGGGATTTCTCATCGCCCATTCTTGCAAGGACAGCCTTGAGATCTAGTAGGACTAATGTCATTACTGAGGAAGATGCTTCACCCTTGGACTGTGCAGCCTTTATGATGTGTAATCAGGAAAGTGCCAGCCCCTCTTCTACATGATCAGGGACCAGGTTCCAAAAGTAATATGACATGACAGAACCTTGGCTCCTACTGTCCACTGCCAGCTCCGTGGCTGGGCTGAAGAGCAGTGTTAACTCCTCCTCTGGCCTTGCATGCAGGGATTGGGCATGGAGGGAAGAGCTGAAGTCCAGATCTTGCAGTGGACTAGGGTGGGTTGCCGTATGCACGAGACTGGAACCAGTTTGCATGGAGATTTGCGAGAGGACAACTCTTTTCTGAGGTCAGTCTTAGGTAAGATACATTTTACCCCTCTGTCTATGCTGCAAACCCAAAGGATGTCCCTAAACATAATACCCCAACCTATGGACAACCCTTACCATTTAAACATCTAAGATGCACGAGGCCACTTACTGACACAGCCATAGTGGGCACTGAAGCATGGTTAGAAATGGCTGGGTGAATGTACCTGGCAGATAGGAGATGGTCACTTCTAAGAACAAGCTGGGAGATACACATTATCCCAGAAAGTGTCACAAGGCCAGCATCTGTGGCCTTTTTGGAAACACTACTTCCAATTTTTTTCCAGTGGCTTGAGAACCTCTGTCATCCTGAAGAAAAGTAGATCTGTTCACAGGACACCCAGCCAACAGATAATAATGTCTATAGTTTGGTGTCCACCCAGCTTTTGACATAGACTACAGTCCAGATATACCACCTGCTGGAGAAAATCTGAGTTGTGGGGAAAAAATATTCTCTGCACCTTTGTTGATGCAAACCATTCCCCACCCCTGACTCTGGGGTCACTAAGACACTGATGAGAGAAGGGAGAAGATGGATTCTTTCAGTCATAGGTATATCCAGGGATGCATCATTTCCAGCAGGTGGTTCAGCCAGCACACCAATTTGGGACAAGCGTTGCATTGGTGCAATTTGTCTTGAGTTGGCCATACCTGCGTTCAATTTCTCTCTCACTATGTAAGCCCTAAAGGTCACTGTACCCCACATGGTGCAGTGTTGTGCTCTCTGGGCAGGGAAGGGTCCCTTGTCTGACTGAATGATATCTGGGTATCCTATTAATTATAATCAGAGGCATCTGCAATTGGACATCTAATGCCTCCACCATGATTCTGAAGTCTTCCCTGAGGATTCTGGTGTTTCCAGAAGGTGGTTAGCTAACCACACCTAGGGGTCATCACTCCAGGTTGATGTTTCACTACCTGAATCTCACAAGGACAGAGGACAATTCTGGGATGCCTTGTATCTCCGCCATCCTGAAGGTGTGCACCCTCTGTAATGTCCCCTCCATATCTGGTCATTGTTCCTCCCATATCACAAAGAGGCAGCAGACCTGTGAGTGAAAAGGTCTCCAGAAGATTCCAGCCAGGGGCCTTGGAATCTTCCCAGCTGAGGCTCCAGACCCAAAGTGGCAGAGACACGGCATCGCTGCTGTACCAAGTGATAATTCCTAACCCACAGGACCCAAGAGCATAATGGAACAGTGGTCTTTTTATGCCACTAAGTTTGGGGCGGTTTTTATGCAGCAGTGAACAACGGGGACAATAAAAGCAAATTGTGGAAGTCTAGCATTCCAGACTTAGGAATGTAAATTTCATCCTGCTGGTCAATGATTTTCTAACTCTGGTCCACAGAGACCTCTCAGAGGCCTTGAGGAGGGCAGGGTTTGGAAGCAAAGACAGAGCTCATCCAGGCATGTCTGCCACATTTATCTGCCTTCCAAGTAAGCCTTTGCTGAAGAGCTATGCTGCCTTTCTACAGACAAATATCATATGATATCACTTACACGTGGACTCTAAAAAAATGATGCAAATGAACTTATATACAAAACAGAAATAGACCCACAGACAAAGAAAACAAATTTAAGGTTACCCAAGGTGAAGTAGAGGGAGGGATAAATTAGAAGCTTGAGATTAGCAGATATACAGTCCTATGTATAAAATAGATAACCAACAAGGATGTCCTGTATAGCACAGGGAACTCTACTCAATATTCTGTAATGGCCTATATGGGGAAAGAATCTGAAAAAGAATGGATATATGTATATGTATAACTGATTCATTTAGCTATGCACCTGAAATGAACACAATACTGTAAATCAACTATAGGCTAATATAAAATAAAAATTAAATTAAAAAATTAAAGCAAAAAAGAGCTGTGATATCAAAAATAATTGAATAGTGATACTTTGTTCTGTCTGTAAATGATACAGCTATGGCTCTGTAAAGCCATATTCCTACTACAGAATAGCTTCTCATGGAGCCAGTGCTGGTGCAGCAGTTCAGCAGGCACCCCAGGTGTGGTGCACATGCAGCTGCATATTCTCCACTGTGAGGCCTTCTCCAATTACAGGTCCAGAGAGTAACATCTTACCTTCTATTGCTCTGCAAGCTCATGGTCAGGCCTGTGCTACCCTAACGTACTACACCTTTCACCTATGCTAATTTCTGTCACACTGGCCTTTCATACCCCAAATGCTGCTCAAGTTAGGTGTCTGGACTCATCAGAATCTTTGGGGGTTGGAACAATTAGCTATTCACAACATGGGAAATAGAGACTCTACCTCCTGATGGGAGTATCATCAAAGTCACCATGCAAAAGACTCGGATATTGGAAGGTCATTAATTAGGGCTGGCAATGTGGTCAGTCTACCAGAGGGGTAGAGATTGAAAATATGCATTTTTGGAAATTCACTGGTGGTCCAGTGGTTAGGACTTGGTGCTTTCACTGCCAGAGCCCAGGTTCAATCCCTGGCTGGGGAACTAAGATCCCACAAGCCCACGTAGGGCAGCCAAAAAAACAAACAAAAATAAAACTAAAATTACACTTTTAAAAATATGCTCTTGAGAATGTAAGAGAATCCTTTACACAGCAAAGTTTAAGAATCTCAGAACGTACAAGGAAGTAACCAGGATCCAGAGCCTGTGTCTCAAAAAGTCAACTCTTAAGTGACATCTGTGTCACAAGAGTTGTTGCGGGTTTCATCGATGTGTTTTTGGGAGGAGTGGCCTGTTAGCTCCGTGCAGGCTGGATTGAACCAGAGAGACACAGCTAGATGATTTTAGTGACTCAGGTGAAAAGAGAGAAGGCCCTGGAATGTCAAGATGTCAGCCAGGCTGTGTTCCTTTCCAAGGTCTCTAGAACAGAATTCATTCCCTTGCAGTTTCTCAAGGCAGCCTGCATCCTTTGGCTCATGGTTTCATCCTCTGTCTTCAAAGCCAGCATTGCTACATCTTCAAATCTCTGACTTTGACCTTCCTGTCTCTGTCTTTCCCTTACGAGGACCCTTGTGATTCCATTGGCCCACCTATATAATCCAGGATAATTTCTCTATCTCAAGATCCTTCACTTAATCACATCTTATTAAGTCCCTTACACCTCAGAAGAAGACATATTCACAGGCTCTGGAGAATTAAGATGCAGATATCTTTAAAGGTCATTGTCCTGTCTATTCTACCATTGTTTTCCCTTCTGCCAACCTTCTGAGGAACAGCCACGTAGAGAGAGAGGTGGGGAAGCTGGGGTATTAATTCATTGATTTTCATTCCTGATTGACTGAGAGTTGTCCTGGGAATATTAAAATGCAGGCACTTCCTGAATGCCCTGTCCACGGGCTAAGAAAGTGCCTATGAGAGAAGAACAAGCCTCAGGCAGAGAAGCAGAGAGACAGGGATGCTCAGGTGGGATACTATCCTCAAGGATGCTTGCAGTTGAGCTCAGAAGTGGACCAAGGCACTTAAGAGGCAAGGCAATAGCAACACCTGCTATAGGCACTGATCACTTCCAGTCCAAAACTCATAACATGGTAACACCAGGCCCATTTACCCCTGGACTAATTATTCAACCCCTCCTCTTTCCATTCCCTTTATTGAAACCACATTTTCCAGTCAAAGACCAATAGAAATTTAACCTTGCTTATGGAATGTTTGAAGAGTTGGTGACCTCCTCTGCCTTTCCTGGGAGTTTGTATTTCCTAGCCGCTGTGATCTGACATCATCTGTCTTTATTCTGTAACAATATCTTCTATTTTAGCACCACATTTGCTCTGTGACTAGGCAGCTAATTCCTTGAAAGCAGGAGCTATAGGTTTTAAAAATAATTTATTTCCAGCTCGAAGAGAGATGCTCGGTGGGTAGCTGGTGAACAAGGACCCGGAAAGCTCATGGCTGCTGTAGGTCAGGAGTCACTATAGAACTAGAGCATAGGTTTGCCCAGCTGGTTATCAATGATTTTTCCACACTGAGTAGATACTTTTGGTTGGTTTGGAAATGACAGTGATAGGAGGGGTTTCACTTGGGACCTTCTTTCACCTTCTCAGTTTGTTTTCTTGTACCTAAACCTCAAGCTTTACAGAAAGAAAAAAAGATCATGGGTTGGTAAACCAAAGATCACACATGGTTTGAGCACTGGGTATAACTGGACCTAAAATTCTGCCCAAAAGTTAACCACAAGATGATGCTACCATAACTGCTGAGTCACTCAGGGCCCTTCCCACCCAGAACACCACCATCTCAGCTGGACTTTCATCCTTTGAGCCACGTCCCATTCCACATCAGTGGACGAGTCTCTGCCAGCGAAGTCGTGGGGAACCAGAGTTTTAGAGGCAAAGTAAGCAGAAGACCACAGCGGGGACTTCTCAGCCTATGATTATTTTTAAGAGGTAGAATAAACCTTTCCTTTTAAAGAGGCAAATGAATGTGACAGCCAAGTGATGGGCTTTAGGAAAGGCATCAACTCTATTTTAAGCTATGGATGGTATAATTTGGATGTCAGCAAGTTGACTGTTTTTACTTAGAAAGACATTATTACAATGATTTCACATCTCATTATCTACTTATTTTAAAAAATGCACACTCATGATTTTGCTGTTCATGGGAATTGCAAAGTGGTTACCAAGAGCTTCGTCTTTTAAACCTCATGCACACTGGTCTCTTTCTAATAAGTTTAACAGTGCTCCAATGAGTTTAAATGAGATATACACATAATATCCAGAAGGTGAGGTTTATCATTTTATTTTCCTATTCTTTGATCCTGTGTTCTACATGTCAATTATGTACTAGAAGGAAAGATTATTTCAAGGAATAAGCAAAACTGACGTGATGATCTTATGTGTGCCCAGACTGAAAATGAGCTGACTTTCCACAGCCATCTCCATGGACTGTCAACTTTACTTTACTTCTTTTTCTATGTCAGGTTCTCTGAAGGAGAACTAGATGGCAGATATTCATTTATTCATTCATTCATGTATTTCCATTCAAGAAACATGTATTAATGTCTCCCTTCCCATTTTATATCACTGTCAGTACATTTGAATTCACAGAAAGTTGATATTGGCTGTATCATTGGATTAAAATGATCACTAGAGCAATGATATAATCAGTAAGAAATGTAATTATTAAATCACATTGTATTTTATTCAATATGAGTTTTTTTTCCAGAATGTAACACACTTATCTATCTCTATGAGGTGAGACTTGAGTCATGACTTATGTGCAACTACACAACATTGTTGGTATTTGGGAATTGCATTAAGGTAACAATTACTTCAATTGAAAACCGCCTTTATGCTGCTTGGAGAGATGATCTCACTGTTGGATTTTAATTCCTGCTTTCATGTCTTCTGTAAACCCATCACTTGTCTGCTTTCTCTCACACTTCCAGTATATGCTTGATAAGGATTTCCATCTATGCTTTTTGATTTATAATGCATATTACTTCTAATATTATTTTGGATACCATGTATAAGATACAAACTTTTTATGAATATAAAAATAATGCAAAAATTTTAAATTAACATAAATGCATTTGTCATTGTTTTCCCAATCAACTAGGGCAGACCCTTTGGTGTTATCTTTTCTTCTTTTCTCTCTCTCGTCCCATATATTCAGTCAAGTGTTGTAAGTGTTGATACTACACAGGGCTGGATAACAAGAGCATAGTCAAATTACTGATTTTGCAATTCTGGACTCAATATTATTTACTTTCCACTGTACATGGGTAAATTGAAACCGTACTTAAAGCAATATTGGAGAGAGCAGTGTGATGTCGAACCGCAGAACACAAATTAACACAACTTTAAAAGATTCACTCATGTGCGTGTGCATACGTGTGCATGTGTGTTTTACTTTTCATAATAGTCTTTCACTTGCAAAGTACATTTATTCTTTAAAAATGTATTATTCACGGTTTCACAGAGGTCCCTTCCAGGTCCTCCCCTGACACACACACCTACACAACCACCATCATCCTCAGCCAGTGTTGGCCATACCCCAGACACCAGCCTCTTTTGCAAACTGGTGTTCACAAACCCTCCCCTTACTTGCACTGATCCTCAGTTTGTAACATTGCAAAGTCCCCAGGTTCTCAGAAAATAGAGATTTCCTCAGCCTAACTTTCACATCTTTCAGACTCTGGCCTCAGATAAAGTCCCAGCTGAAACAAATCTACTCCTCCAACAAGAGTGGCTGACAGCCTGGCCTCCGCACATCACTTGTCTACTTTAACCCTCATGCCTTTCTTTACAGGGTCCTCCTCCCACTCATCCAATAGGCCCTTCCTGAACTACAACCTTCCAGAAACTTTATCTGATTAGCACAATCTGTGGGCCCACTCTCAATCTTAAATCCCTGTGGTCATTTTCCCCCCAATCATTCCACTTAGTTATGAGCTGCTCTTTCTTATAGGCACTTTTCATGCATATTAATAAACTCTCTATAAGTAAAGCTTCGTCCTAAAAGTGAGATTTTATCTTTCTCTTTTTTGAAGCCTCCAGTGTACCTAGCATCTTACACATCACTTTAGCATTTTAGAAGCACCGCTTGTTGAATTGACACGGCACAAAATTAAGCAAAATCACTCAGGATATTTTTCCAAATTACATCTTGGTGTGTAATCTTTTTTATCCTTTATTCATCTGAATAAATCACTCTACTTCTCAATCAAATGTAGATGTTCAAAGCAAAAGGACCAAGTTCTGTAACGATATACCATTAAATAAGCAAAGGTCTTTGGTGATTTCTTTATTTGAAACTGAAATATTTATCCCAGCCTTATTTATAAAATGTTATATGTCTTAACAACTTGAAAAGTGTAACACTAAAAATCAAGATTTTTGTTGTGAAGGACAGTGAGGTAATGGTTGAGGCATGTTGCCTCATGGAAAGTGGCCCTTCAAACTCAAAAGTGAGACTTGCAGTCGTGGATGTGGCAAGTCTATAAAGATGGGGGGAACTTCAGTGGCACAGTGGTTAAGAGTCTGCCTGCCAATGCAAGAGACAGGGGTTTGATGCCTGCTCCAGGAAGATCCCACGTGCCGCGGAGCAACTAAGCCCATGAGCCACAACTGTTGAGCCCATGTGCCAAACTACTGAAGCCCGCATGCCTAAAGCCCGTGCTCCACAACAAGAGAAGCCATGGCAATGAGGAGCCCACGCACCACAATGAAGAGTAGCCCCCACTCACCGTTACTAGACAAAGCCCTCACGTAGCAATGAGAACCCAGCGCAGTCAATAAATTAATTAATTAATTAATTTTAAAACAAAGAATAGAACATTTTTAATAATTTTTTTAAAAAATTAAAAAGTCAACTCAAAAGGCTACACACTGTGATTCCATTTATATAACATTCTTGAAACAACAAAATTATAGAAATGGTGAACAGATTAGTGGTTTCCAGGGTCAGGGTCAGGGGTAGAGACGGTAGTTGATGTGCTCATAAGACAGTAACATAAGGGATCCTTGTGATGATGGAACTGTTCGGTATCATTATCAATCTCAATATCCTGATCATGATCTTGTAGTATAAATTTGCAAGATGTGTTCATTCAGGGAAACTGGGTAACTGTTACTGGATCTCTCTGTAGTGTTTTTTACAACTGCATGTTTATCCCATCTTATTTAACTTTTTAATTAAATCACTGTCTGAGAAAGAAAAAGACCTATAATACAATAGCTATTGATAGCTACAATTACCTCAAAATAGCGTAATTTAACTTAAAAAGAACATAGGGATGGGTGATGTTGTTGCAGCCACCACTGGAAACACTATTGACCATACAGTCCAATAAGAACTGAATTCATAGATTTAGAAAGTACATTGGTAGATGCCAGGGGCTGGGGAGGGTGGGGCGGGGGTGGTGGTGGTGGGGAATGTGGAATTAGTTTAAAGGGGACAAAGTTTCAGTTTAGGAAGGTGAAAAATTCGGGAGATGGATGATGGTGAGAGTTGCAGAACAATGTGAATGTACTTAGTGCCACTGAACCATACAGTTAAATATGGTTAAAATAGTATGTTTCATATTATGTGACTTTTACCACAATAAAAAACAACAACAACAACAAAAACCTGCCAGGCCAAAGATTGCTGTCCATTTTCTGAAACAATACCACTTGGATGAAAATGATTGTCCTGGCAGGAACTTGTGACATGAACTTTCATAAAACTGTCATGAATCCCGCTGCTTTCTCTAGTGTGCCACCCTATGCCCTTAAATTTCGCCGCTGTTAGTTCTCTAGGACATCTTGGATTCTTCCTTGACTCTTCTCCTACACCAAAGTAGGAGGAGAAGAAAACTTGACAAATCACCCATTCTCTCAGCACCACTGAATTCAGCTCCTCCTGAAATTGGCTCAATGTGAGAGCAATGGAGAAGAGGACCTCACTTTTCACACCGTGTATTTTTTTCGCATCTCTGATCTTTTTACCTGGACAAGCATACTTCTTCCAACCAGAGGACTTGGGATTGCAAATAGGGTATGGGAGGGGTCACAGCTGTGAGAGCCAGCCTCTTTAAAAGGCCATCAGCCCCCAAAAAATCAATGGGAAGTCTTAGGAAAGAAACCCCATTGTGTGTCCCTGATCTCACACTTTGTTTTCTGATCCCCCAAAGTTCTTCCACCCTTAGCGGCTGGAACATTGGGGGAGTGCAACAAATGCTAATTCATCTAAATTAATTTCCCATCCTCAGTTTTTCTAAAGTTGAAATACAGAGAAATATATTATTTTACTCTGGCTTTCACATGTTAATAGGTCAGATGTCTTTGAATTTATGTCACTCTGTTGATCTTTCTCTAGTGTCTATGCCTGGGAGGAAGACCATCACACATTTACACAAGAAAGTGGGGGAAAGGGACACAAAACACAGATGTTACTATCTAGGAAATTACTGGAGGTGACAAGATTTACCCTTAGTAGAACTCTCCAAACGAAACCACATCTCACACGTTTGTAAACAGAGAGAGCTCTCCTTGAGTTGTATGTTCGTGGGTCTGAATTTATTAGGACACCTGGATGTTCCTCTCAATAACCAACCCTAACTGGTTTCTCTGCTTCAAGTTTCAACCCCATTCTATTCTATACCAATGATGCTCAGT
The DNA here is from genome assembly GCF_030028045.1 of Hippopotamus amphibius kiboko. Classification (NCBI taxonomy): domain Eukaryota; kingdom Metazoa; phylum Chordata; class Mammalia; order Artiodactyla; family Hippopotamidae; genus Hippopotamus; species Hippopotamus amphibius. Next base: position 81,508,773 of record NC_080192.1, read on the forward strand.
ACAAAAATCACTAGAGGAGCTTTCAAAGTATACAGACATTCAGCCTCTGCCAAAGGGAGTTCCCATCTAGTTAGCCTGGGTGGGTCCAGGACATCTCTGTGTTTAAAAAACTCCAGGAGGTTCCACCGTGCAGCCAGGTTTGAGAATCGGTGGTCTCTAGGGAAGAATGACCTTCCCCAAATGCAACTGCGATCCTGTTACTCACTTGCATAATACAGGCAATGACTCCTCAGCACCTCCCTGGTTCCTAGCCTGGGATATATGACAGACTCATTTGTGGGGGGTTTTAAAAGTACAGATGCTCTATTCTGGAGCTACCAAACCTAAATCAGAGGGTGTCGTTTAAAAGTTGCACAGACAACTAAAGTGTTCATCCTGGCTGAGAACCAGGATGTTAGAATCTAAAATCTAAACTGCTTTAACATATGTCTCAAGACATGAACCAACTCCAGCCTCCTCAGTCTGTCTTGTATGCAAGTCTACTTCCCACCAGCTGAAATAAACCACATTTTCCCTAAACTGAAGTCCTGTCTTCCTTGCATTCCCAAAACTGCTTACCTTCCTCGCTTCCTCTACCTCTCAAGCCACTACTTTTCTGTCTCTTCTGCAGCCTCTTCTTTCTCTAAAAAGGAATTGAATACTCAAGGCTCTGAGTCACAGTGTGTAATTCAATATTTAATTAGAATGAATTAGTAAAGAAATGGGCCATGTATTTTCACAACTTTAGACTTTGGTGCATGCTTTCCTCTATGGCTAACTTTTCTCCCTACCACTTCCAACTTGTGAACTCGTATTTAGTGTTTACAATTTAATTCTTTTTTTTTTCTACTTCTTCTCTATAACATAGGTAGTGAAGTGAGGCATTCCCTCTGTCGTGTATTCATAGTAGAAGCTTTACTCCAGAGTCTATTATAAATGAATGATTCCTTGTTTATCTATCTGTCTATACCCAGTAAACAGGAAATCCACAAGGATGGGAGGATGGAAGAAGTCTTCTCAAACACTGTGATTGTGGAGTGACTGAATTTAACAAGAACTACCTTGGACCTACTACGTGTAGAACTCCATGTTACTTCAATGAATTTAGTCATGTTACTTAACTTCATAAGCTGTTGCAATAAAAATGTGACCCAATTGTTTCTGATATTTTATTTTGTTTTTTTCTTTTTTCTTTTTTTTTTTGGCCTTGCTGTACAGATTGTAGGATCTGAGTTCCCCAATCAGGGATTGAACCCCAGGCCCATAGCAATGAAATCACTGAGTCCTAACTGCTGGACAGCTGGGGAATTCTCTTTCATATTTTAAAAAGAAACAATAAAAATATTTATTCACAAACATCTTCTCAGAGATGTAGAAGAGTTAATTAAAGGAATGGATATGATGAAGGTTTAAACCCTTAGAAATCTCCTTGGAGGAAGGCCAATCTGAAAATTAATATGAAATAGCAAACAGGGTTAATCCAGCCAAGAGAAAATGAAATATTTAGTATCAGAAAAACCTGAATTTGTTGAAAATAGAAACCTGGAGCTTTGCTGTTAGGGGCTGACCCGTTTTGAACAAATTTCTGAGCATTCTTTTGGATTCATCTAGGTAACATTAAAAATCCAACTGCCATTAGATTGCTAGGGAGGTATAAGAATCATAGCTTTGAGGCAACTTTTAAATATTAAAACCTAGATATAAAAGTCAACCTAACCCTGTTTATTGCTATAAGAAAAGAAGTACCATGCAGGATTACAGGTTTCAAGACTACAGGAAGGAGCATAGCACTTAGAAAAATAAAAACAGTAGGAAGCGGTAATAATAATGACAAAAGCACTTCAGATAATATCTGAGAACCCAAGGCTCCCACGGAAACTGTTTTCCTTCGCCAACAAACACAGGCAATTGTAAGACTCCTATAGAATAAGGATCATCACACCCCTATCAACAACAAACAACTAACTTATTGCAGGAGAAAAGAAATGCATATAAATTCACCAGATCCAAAAATTAGAGCCCACGTCCCATTGTTGTTCTTCCCACGAACAACAAAAGAGTACAAATAAAATCAAATTTTAAGGATTTAGATTTACCCCAGTTTTATAGACCAGTCATAATAAACAAAGAAGGGGCAGGGTCTCTTCTTCCCCCAGCAATTGTTTTGTTGGTTTAGTAATCGCAAGGTCCTGCACTAGGAACTTTAAGTGTTTAAACCAAAGGAACACAATTTCTGCCCTCAAGGACTGTGAAGCATAAACGATACGCAAGATGTGTGAGTACAAACAAATGATGTGGGTGGTCAGAGAGAGCTGCGCTTCTTTCAGGAAAAGGCTTCATGAGATCAGTACGATTTGGACAAGGGAACTTGAGTGGGTAGAGGGTGGGTTGAGGAGAAGAAATAGCAGGAAGAGGAAGGATGGGGTGAATTTGGGGGGTAGATGCTGTATTGGATCCACTTTGGATACTGGTTAAAGATGAGGCTGGAGAAGAGGGTAAAACCTTTAAAAAACACATGCTGCTTACAGACTTTTTACAATGGTTTCATAAGAAGACAGTAGAGGGTTCCAGTCGGTAGAATGTTGGGATCAGATGGGGGGTAATGAATCTGGTGAGTGTGTGTAGAACAGAACAGAATAGTCAGAAGGCTACTAACCAGACCAGAAAGAAGGCTGCTACAAGGGTGAATGGAAGTTACCTAACTGGGACCTGGATTAATGATGGCCATGCAAGTCAGGTGGACAGGGAGATGTTTTCCAGGTGGATCAGGAGGGAAGGCGGAATTAACAAGATAAACTTTGAGCCTGTGTAATTAAAGGGAAAGTTGGTGCAAGGACATGAGCTTTATTTGAGGGACAGGGGAATGCAGGAAGAGAGAACCCTCCAGGGATGAGCAGAGTTGAGGGAAGATGTTAAGCTTTTACTCTAAATATGATGGTAGAAGTTGGTCTTTTGCCACACAGAGGGGAGGGAGCCAATTAAAAGTGCAGGAAGGAAAGAAGGAAAGGAATTAAGGGAATAATCATACAAGGGGTGGGAAGAAATAAGATCAAAATCCAGGTGATGGGCATAGACTTGGAAAAAGTAGAATGCTTGCTTCTCTAAGACAGAAGAGAGGAGAGAATGAGGAAAGATGTACCTTGGGTATTTCAATGATTGATGTTTAATGAAATAACGGAGCTTTCCTAATTTAAGGCAACAGTTATACATCTGAAGGATCAAAAAAAAGAGAGATACCAAAAGGAAATAGAATTTCTAATTAAAAAAATAAATAATAAGGAAAACTATGTCCTCATCTTGCACAGTTTCCTTTGTCATATCCTGAAAAGTTAAAAATAAATACTAAAGGACATTTTGCAAAAACAAAAATATATCAATGTCAGTGTGAATCGAGGAAGGTAAATGAACAGAGCTCTGTTTCATCACACTTCAAGATCTGTAGCAGACACAAATGAAAATGTGTAAACTTCAATTGTGAATTGAACTAACTGCAATTTTGAGGGAAAAAGAGTTATAAGAAAAGATTTGTGTTATCATCCTTTTCCATCTTCAAACTTCCTTATCTTCATATTTTCAAAGAAACTACATGTGTTAACAGAGACCACAATAAATAATAGACTCAGAGACTCCTTCAGTTCGAAATATTCAGAGGTCATTTACTTCATTCAGTGCAGAAATTCACTCATAATATTCCCAACAAATAGCTGCCCAGCTGCCATGTGAATGATTTCACATATGTAAGCTCACTGTATTTCTGAAAACACCATTCTATTTGGAGGTAGAAGTTCCCTTTTTCCATTAAGTGGGCTCTGCCAGCCACATCTAGTATAAAGAGGGTAGCTAACTGAAGAAGATAGTTGGGTCCCACCCCCCAAGTGTTCAAGTCTCCAAACTAAGTACCCCTCTACCTCTACAGAGTCTGAAACCGAGCAGGACCCTATGGGGCTCAAGGGCACAAAAGCCTTTCTTTGTCCCCATTTCTTTTTTTTTAAAAGCTCTTTATTGGAATATAATTGCTTTACACTCTTATGCCAGTTTTTGAGGTACACTAAAGTGAATCAGCTGTATTTATACATATATCCATGCCTTTATCCCCTCCCTACCATGACTCCCTCCCCCCATCCCTGTCCTGGCCCTCCAAGGCATCACCCATCATCAAGTTGATCTCCTTTTGTTATACAGCAACTTCCCACTAGCTATCTCTTTTACAGTTGGTAGTGTAAATATGTCTATGCTACTCTCTCACTTCGTCCCAGCTTCCCCTTCAGCTCCCCACCCCAGCCCCATGTCCTCAAGATCATTCTCTACATCTGTATCTCCACTCTTACCCTGTCACTTGGTTCATCAGTACCATTTCTTCAGATTCCATATATATGAGTTAGCATACAGTATTTGTTTTTCTCTTTCTGGCTTACTTCACTTTGTATGACAGTCTCTAGGTCTATCCACCTCATTATATATAGTTCAATTTCATTCCCTTTTATGGCTGAGTAATATTCCATTCTATATATGTGCCACATCTTCTTTATCCATTCATCTGTTGATGGGCATTTAGATTGCTTCCATGCCCTAGCTATTATAAATAGTTCTGCAATGAACATTATGGTACATGTTTCTTTTTGGATTATGGTTTTCTCTGGGTATATGCCCAGTAGTGGGATTACTGGGTCATATGGCAGTTCCATTTTTAGCTTTTTAAGGACTCTCCAAACTGTTTTCCATAGTGACTATACCAGCTTACATTCCCACCAACAGTGCAGGAGAGTTCCCTTTCCTCCACATCCTCTCCAGCATTTATTGTTTCTAGATTTTTTGATGATGGCCATTCTGACTGGTGTGAGGTGATACCTCACTGTGGCTTTGACTTTCATTTCTCTAACGATTAATGGTGTTGAGCATCTTTTCATGGGTTTGTTAGCCATCTGTATGCCTTCTTTAGAGAAATGTCTCTTTAGGTCTTCTGCCCATTTGTGGATTGGGTTATTTGCTTTTTTGGTATTAAGCTGCATGAGCTGCTTGTATATTTTGAAGATTAATCCTTTGTCTGGTGCTTCATTGGCAAGTATTTTCTCCCATTCTGAGGGTTGTCTTCTTGCCTTGTTTATGGTTTCTTTTGCTGTGCAAAAGCTTTTAAGTTTTATTAGGTCCCATTTGTTTATTCTTGATTTTATTTCCATTATTCTAGGAGATGGGTCAAAATGATCTTGCTTTGGTTTATGTCATAGAGTGTTCTGCCAATGTTTTCCTCTAAGAGTTTTATAGTGTAAATCTCTTGCATTCCTATACACTAACAACAAAAAGCAGAAAGAGAAATTAAGGAAACACTCCCATTTACCATTGCAACAAAAAGAATAAAATACCTAGGAATAAACCTGCCTAAGGAGGTAAAAGACCTGTACACAGAAAACTATAAGACACTGATGAAAGAAATCAAAGACGATACAAACAGATGGAGGGACATACCATGTTCTTGGATTGGAAGAATCAACATTGTGAAAATGACTATATACTCAAAGCAGTTTACAGATTCAATGCAATCCCTATCAAATTACCAATGGCATTTTTCTCAAAACTAGAACAAGAAATTTTACAATTTGTATGGAAATGCAAAAGACCCCAAATAGCCAAAGAAACCTTGAGAAGGAAATACGGAGTTGGTGGAATCAGGCTTCCCGACTTCAAACTACACTACAAGGCTACAGTGATCAAGACAGTATGGTACTGGCACAAGAACAGAAATATAGATCAGTGAAACACAATAGAGAGCCCAGAGATAAACCCACACACATATGGGCACCTTATCTTTGATAAACGAGGCAAGAATATACAATGGAAAAAAGACAGCCTCTTTAACAAGTGGTGCTAGGAAAATTGGACAGCTACATGTAAAAGAATGAAATTAGAACACTTCCTAACACCATACACAAAAATAAACTCAAAATAGATTAAAGACCCCATTTTTTGATTACAGGAAATAGGCTTCATTCAGCCTGCAGGACTTTCCCTGAGTTCCAAAAGGCAGGTTCAAACAGTAGCTAATCAGGGAAGAGAGGGGATGTGGAGACAAGGGAGGAACAGTCAAGAAACGATAGTGCAGCCTTGGGTCAGGGTCCTGGTCCCCCCTCAAGGGATACACATAACAATATTTTTTGAGCTGTTTTGCAGATACGAAAACCCCCACAAAATGGAAGATGTTAACTACTTGATGAAGCACATTCCAGAGATGGTCACAGTTCACCCATCATCACCTGACCCAGAGGATCTCTGGATTGAAGGAATGTAGGCCCTGCACACACCCTGATCCTTATCAGTGGCCCCACCCCTGGACTCTAAGACTCTTCATAGGCTCCCCTCCAGGTCGGGACACATAGTCTTGAGGGGCATTAGCTCCCTGTGGCCCCCTTTGCCTAGCAAAGCAATAAAGCTATTCTTTTCCACTTCACACAAAACTCTGTCTTCCAAGATGCAATTCAGTGTTGGGGTGCAGAGGCCCGATTCGACGTCAAGTCCTCATAGTGAGAGAAACTTCACTCACTAACCCAGTATTTCCTCTTGTGAACTCAGGCCAATCACCTTTCCCTGTGGCCAGGGGGACCCATCCCAATGATCAAGGCAGGGTTTGGCTAGCCTGCTCCTCACCTTGACCCTGTCTCTGTATCCACTACTCAGAATTCCATGTGAATTTCACCTTGACCCTGTCTCTGTATCCACTACTCAGAATTCCATGTGAATCTGTTACACTGTCCAGTATAACCAAACTGTCCACATATTCCATGGGCTCCCTGTACCCTCTCTTTGAATTAGATTGAGGCTTGGCAACTGCTTCCTGGCTGAGGCTGATAAGAGCCACTGCTCTCTCTTTCTCCTTCTCTTTCACTCTCCTGGCCACCTTGGAGATCTCAAGTCCAAAATGGAGACAGGCCACCAAACTCACTTGAGCAACTAATTATAAAGCTACTAATGTCTGGGGGCATAATTTATTTATATATATTTTTAAATATTTTTTCTGCTTATGCTATCCTATCCTGACTGTGATCACAAAATACCCATATCATTTTTCACATGAACTTCTTTTAAGCTACATCTTCCTCCTTTTTCTGGTTGAATTTGATTAACATTTTATCCTAGTCCCAAGACAACAAGGAAGGAAACGTGAGTTTCCCCTATAAGGTAAAAATACAACTTTTTCTTAGAAATGTTAGCTAATATTTGTTATGATACCACCACATACCCTCATTATGCTAATTTATAGTGAATCAGAAATTGTTTAAAAAATTTTAAATATTTCAATAATCCTGGCTGTGGTTGGGTTTTGGTGCTGACAAAATACTTTGTAAATAACCATCCTAACTCCTTTATCAATCCTAAATATTCCACATAGGCTATAGACTAGAAAATTTCCATGAATATTCCATAAAATGCTGATAAAGCTACTTACCCTTTGCCATTTAGTTTTATTTCCTCTTTCTGCAGCCCTAGCCCTAGGAGTGGGGTGTTCTGGAATATAAACACCTTGAGAATAAGGCCATTTCATATTCTTCCTTGTCTTCCTCTGTGCCTAAGACAATGAGGGGCAGGTCATAGGCTCTTACTGACAAAGGATCCAGTAAAAGAGCACCAGCTTTATATTGACGTAGGTTTATCCCAGTTCTACTATCCAACAGCTGTGTGGCCCAAGACAAGTCATGTAATCTTTTGGGAGCTCAATTTTCTCAATTGTATGTTTGGGTACAATAATCTCTGCTTCATAAATTCTCTAGCTCACATTTCTCCTCTGAGTCAGAATCCATGACTGCAACTTCCTTGCTCACACCTCCAGTGAAATGTCTAAACACTCTCTCAAACAGAGCCCTTGACTAGCCACTCCCTGAAACCTGACCCTCTTCTCCTTGTTCCCACTTCATTACCTGACACAGTGAAGATTCAGCTCCTCAAGCTTCCTTTCCTCTCTTTCTCTTACATCCACATCTAATCCATTAACAAGCTCTGCTTATTCTACCTCCCAACTATATCTCAGCTCCATTCACATCTATTTTCCAAATCATCCTTCTCTTGCATTGCTTACTAACTGAATTCTTTTGTCTCCATGCTCACACTTTCCTAAACAGTCTCTTCAAAGAATCCAGAATAATGTTTTAGAAACAGACATTAACAAATCCTGCTCAAAACTCATTAATGGCCTTTGTGAAAGTTTCATAGAGAAGGATAGAAAGAAAAGAAAAAAAGAGTTCAAGTTCTAATTCAAAATTAATAAGAAGCATCCCATTTGTCTCTCAAGCCTTGAAGATAGGAGCTCTGATATGAATGGGAACATTATTCAACAGAATTAGCCTAAAAGATAGGACTAAGCAGGCTGCCCTGAGATAATATGGACTTGACACTTAGGGAAAACCACTGACAGAGTTAAGTGTCAAAATGAATTAATTGAAGTCGTATGTGATCATTTGAGGTGGGTGTAGAGGTGCTGAGAAGCAGGCTGGACAGGGGGCTAGGAACAGTAATCCAAATAGAAAAAACAAATTAGTGACACTGAAAACACAAGAATTAGTGATACAGATGGAGACTACAATAAATCTGAGAAAGGCAGTGAGAAATTACAACAGTGTAATTTGGTGAGTAATGGGATGTAAACTATTTGGTACAGCAAGTCCCCTACATACAAACAAATTCCATTCTGAGAGTGTGTTCATAAGTCCAATCGGTTTGTAAGTCCAACAAAGTTAGCCTAGGTACCCAACTAACACAATTGGCTATATAGTACCATACTGCAATAGGCTTGTAATACTTTGCACACAGATAATACATAGAAGGCAAAACAAAAAAATGAAGAAAATATTTTTAATCTTATAGTACAGTACCTTGAAAAGTACAGTGGTACAGTAAAACAACTGGCATCCAGGGGCTGGCATTGACTGAATAGGCAAGAAATAAAGACACTGTACTACTGTACTCTATACAGTACTGTACAGTAAAGTACACAAAAGCACAACCCTTGTAGAGGATGCACACATGTGACAATGTATGCCAGGCATGTGAACAAACTTACTTCATTCGACATGCATCACACATTTGCATCTTTGAAAGTTCACAGGGTTAGTGTTAGGATTAGGGTTAGGTTAGTTCCATATGTAGGGGACTTACTGTAGTGTCTTTTCAGGAAACAGTCAAGGACAGAGTGGGAGGATCTTTGATAGGACCCATATCATTCATTTCTACAGCCGGGTACACGCACCACCTGCAGACTCAATGAGTGCTTAACCACACACTTAATAATGACAGCAATTAAAATCTCCCTACCAAGGTTTTTTTTAAGCTATAATTCTTTTCTTATTATTTTTTCTCCTTAATTTTTTCAAGAATATGAATATGAAATATTTACAATCTTGTCCTAATTCAAAATAATTCAGAAATTAATTAGCTCTGCTGACCCTCACTGCCTTACTACCAATAGACAATTTTCTACAGAAGTTTGTGGGTCATTAATATCGTTTCGTAGAAAAATATATTAACATTTTACCTGAAATATAGTTATGGGTAATCCGAACCTTTTGATCCCGTAAGAGCTGAGTAGCCCAGAATCTCGAAAAAAATGTTTCTTAAAAACTTGGGGGTTTCCCTGGTAGCACAGTGGTTAAGAATCTGCCTGCCAATGCAAAAGACATGGGTTCAAGCCCTGGTCTGGGAAGATCCCACATGCCACAGAGCAACTAAGACTGTGTGCCACAACTACTGAGCCTGTGCTCTAGAGCCCGCAAGCCACAACCATGGAGCCCTCAAGCCACAACTACTGAAGTCCATGCCTAGAGCCTGTACTCCCTAACAAGAGAAGCCACCACAATGAGAAGCCTACGCACCACAACAAAGAGTAACCCCCACTTGCCACAACTAGAGAAAGCCCGTGCACAGTAATGAAGACCCAATGCAGCCAATAAATAAATTAAAAAAAAAAAAAAACCTTGGTAAATTTTCAGATTGGACATGGTTAACTGGTGCTAACTTTGAACCCTGTGTTAGATTTTATCTTACTCTGCTGTTAACTCCCATCTTTCCAGTGAGCTCAGGGCTGAATGCAGTGATAACACTGACTCTGACCCGAACCAGGAATTAATCCAAAATAACCCTCCTTATACCTTCAGTGCTTCATCTTCCCTCTTTGACATTAAAAATGGGGTTGCTTCCTCAACTAAGCAATGGCCTTGCTTGGAAATTGCCATTCCCAGAATTACAAATAGTTTTGTTCAGGTCTGTCCTATCTGAGCTCCTGGTGTTCTTAAACATTGAGCATAGTGCCTGGTAGTCATTAAATATTCAACACGTTGTAATAATTATAGTAATAGTAATAACCGTAATACTAGTTAACACCTACTGAGAACTTTCAGACACATAAGGCTTTTTATTACTTTAAAAGAATGCTGAATGAGGCAGGTCAAAGGTTAATAATTCACTTGGGCAATAATATCAGATTTTTGGATCTATTTCTCTGTGCAGATTTTGGCTTTCCCCTCATGCTTACATGATGGCTGCTGCCGCCCCAAGCATCTAATCTTCAGAAAACACCTTAAAGGACAAGAAAGAATACAGAGAGCTTTCTTTTTCTAGATATATCTTATTTCTTTATAAAAAAAGAAACATTTTTTTTTTCTGATAAGACCCCTGACAGTCTTCTCCCAGGTCCCGTCAGGCAGAATGTAATCACGTGACTATCTCTTAACCAATTCCCAGCTAAAGGTAAAGAGATTGCTACAATTGACTTAGTCCCCAAAAAGTCTCACTCCCTGATATTAAAGAAGGAACCCACCTACCATGATCACCTTATTATTTAAAATCTGATTGTCTTAGCTAGGGATAATGGCAGGAAGTTCTCAGCAGAGCCCTGGTAGATCCTATTAGTATTCTCATTGAATCAGTGAGGAAACTGAGGCTAAGAGGAGTTAAACAATCAGCTCAAGGTCACACAGCAAGCATGTGTCAAAGATGAGACTTGAATCCAGTCTCATTCAGGTGATTTCAGAATTCAAATTCTCATCAAGTAAGCTGTGCTAGTTCTCAAGGATTGTGAAGCATGGTACAATTTCCAGACCATCCTCTAGGAAACAGAGAAAACCAGTGCTTCGTATTTCTAATCCTCCGTAAGGAATATTCAGATTGTCACTGAAGGACAGAGTTCCAGAAAGAGAACAGCATGGTGCAAGGTCCTTGCATCACCCATAGGTATCAGGGAAATGGAGGGGCATCTCTGGAGAGTGAAGGCAGTAGGCAGAGCAGGATTGGGAGAGGACCTCCCTGCAATTCCTAAGGAAAGAGGGAACCCCAGACTGGGAGAGGGTCCCTGGAGCTCTTGGCAGGGCTCTGGGAGCAGTGAGATGGGGGTGAGAGTGGAAGTAGAGTCCATAGTGTTACAGGGACTCTTGTAGAGCTCACACCATGGGAAGGTCACACAAATGTTTAGTCTCAGCACTGGTGGAGCCCACCCCCTGAGCAGCAGGAGCCTGTGCCACCACCTGCTCTGTCCCATTCCTGTCTGATGTTCTGTCCCTTAACAATCTCTAATTTCTAGAGAAGAAAACCCAGAGCACAAGTGCCAAATTGATCTTATGCTCCTTCGTCAGCCATGTAAGACCTTTTATCATCTCATCCCTTACCTCAACTTGTTTTCTACAGTCAGTCCACTTGTAAGAATGGACCAGTTCACATGAGTAGCCCCTAAACATATTTTGCATATTACCTACCCACTTGTGTGTGTGTCTTGTTGGACTTTCCATGACTAGCAGATCTACGCTACCTCTCTGCTTATAATAATTCTGCTTATCCATGAAAGTACTCGATGGTGGTCTCTTGTGCAACCAGCTGACCACCTGCATGCGTGCGCACATCATATACACACGCTCACACAGTGAAGTTAGACTTTCGGATGCCCTAAAAAATAATAATAATAAAGCGATAAAACTTCTAGAAAGAAATAAAAGTAAAGTTTAGATAATATTTTTTGGAATAAATTTGGTACATGGTACCAAACCCAGAAACCATAAAAAGAAAGGTTATAGAGAAACATAAAGATTAAATATGTAAAAAATTACTATAGAAATTAAAAAAATGAAAAAACTAAAAATATTGTGACATATATCAGACAAATAGTTATTAGTTTTGATATTTAAAAAGCTCTTACATGTCTTAGAAAAGGTAAGCAGCAGTAGGAAAATGGACAAAGGCTTCAGAAAAGCTCATTCACAGAAAATAAATGTCCAATAAATATATAGAAAAAAGGTCAGTACATTTTGTAAGGAAAGAAGCACTAGCTAAAATTAGTTATGTTTTTTAACCTCAAACTGAAAAGTAAAAACCCCAGTTGCAATACCTACGATGGTGAGGGTTCAAGACAATGCGACTCTTAAAGTAAGAAATCTGTAAATTGGTTCAGCTTTTCCAAGTGTGCAATTTGTCATTATATTCATTATACTAAAAGGTTTTAAATATAGATCTGTACACTGTGTGATTTAATTATTTCACCTCTAGGAATTTAACCTTAAAAAATTATTAGCAAAGATTTGCTTGCAGAAATTTTTATTGCAGCATTGTTTAAGACAGGAAAATAAATAACCTAAATACCCATCAATAGACAGTTAAATTATTTATGGTACATGATATTAGTTGGAATGCAATGCAACCATTTAAGTGGAAAGTAATAAAACTATTTAATTTTGTAGAAAATGTTCATAATATATTGTTATTAACAAAATAATGTTCATAAATACATTTTTTAAATATATGTGTGTGTATAAAACAGGCAAAAATGAAGGTCTTTTGCATGCTTTTCCCTTTTCTCCAAATTTTCTATAATTGAAATGAATTACTTTTGTAATAAGAAAAAAAAGGCTTTATCTGATGCATCTAGGCCCTCCTTACGTATGATCTCCACAAAACATTCTCTAATTTTCCTAAAGTGGGCATTCCTTCTTATGAAGACCCATAGCGTTCATTGTCTATAAAACTCATAAAATATTTATGGAAACCCACGTGTGTTGCAGGTTTTGTTGTGCTGCTATTGTTCTCTGTACATAGCTCATCTTCCTCTCTACACCATCAGCTCCTAAAAGGCCAGAACTTAACATTTGTGTTTTACTATTTTCTATAAAATACTTAAGGATTACTATATGTTCAGGAAACTGAACCATTATAATGAGATTTTATCTGTTCATAAAGCTTTCTTGAAATATTAAGGGACAAAGTATCTTACAAGCACAAGAGGAGCAATGTGATAATGTCCCTTTACCTGGGTGGCAAATTGAAACCCAAGGTAATTTAAGTCAGAGTCAAGACTGCACCCAGCTTTACCAACCCCTTGACCTCATTTTTCCCCAGTGCATCAGAAATAGCTGCATTGTGTGCTGGGGGAAGGGAGGACTCTTTCAGTCATGGCACCCAGTGACTCGTTTCTCCCAGTCACCATGCCTTTGTATAGTCCCCGCACTGACACTGACTCTGAGCTTGGCCATAGGAGTTGCCCTGGACAATGGGACATCAGAAAATGGGATGCCAGGGCTTCCCTGGTGGCACAGTGGTTAAGAATCTGCCTGCCAATGCAGGGGACATGGGTTCGATCCCTGGTCTGGGAAGATCCCCCATGCCACATAGCAGCTAAGCCAGTGTGCCACGACTACTGGGCCTGTGCTCTACAGCCCTTGAGGCACAACCACTGAAGCCCGTGAGCCACAACTACTGAGCCCATGTGCCACAACTACTGAAGCCTGCACCCCTAGAGACCATACTCCACAGCAAGAGAAGCCACCGCAATAAGAAGCCCAAGCACTGTAACAAAGTGTAGCCCCCACTTACCACAACTAGTGAAAGCCCAAGCACAGCAATGAAGACCCAGTGCAGCCAAAAATAAAATTAATTAATTAATTTGTTTATTAATTTTCTTAAAAAAAGAAAAAAAATGGGATGCCAGCAAGGGCATGAGGGGCATTTGTACAATGAGGCTTGCTTTCTTGGAGCACTGTTAGCATCCTTTAAAAAAGAAAAAAGAAAAGAAGAAAATCCAGGCTATCCAGCTGAAGAGGCCACAAGACAACCAAGCTGTTTCAGCCAATAACCTCTGTTACCTGCCAATGTGTGAGTGAGGCCATCTTGAATCATCCAGTCCAGGGCAAGACACCAGTTGAAGCAGTTGATTAAGTAGCCCCAGGACAAGGCAAGAACTTCCCAGCTAAACCCAAACTGAAATACAGATCAGAAGCAAATAAATGGTTGTGTTTAAAGCCTCTCACCACCTCCTGTCCCTGCCTGATGCCCAGGCAGGCCTGGGTCTCCCAAAGAGAGTTCCTGACCTGTCACAGCCCTCTTGTCACATTGGGTGCCAACTGAATTCCAGAATCCTTCTCAGCCAGGGCTCTGGTCTGCTCCCTCCAATCACTGGAGCTGATGTATAAGTTTAAAATTCTTTGTAATTCCTAAACAAGATGATATTTTCTCTTTTTCTTTATTTATATATATATATATATATATATATATATATATATATATATATAATCTCCACTCTTTGTTTTAGATTCTTTTCCCATATAGGTCATTATAGAGGATTGAGTAGAATTCCCTGTGCTGTATAATAATAGGTCCTTATTAATGATTATGTATATAATAGTGTGTATATGTCAATCCCAGTCTCCCAATTTATCCCTCCCCCTGCTTTCTCCCCTGGTAACCATAAGTTTGTTTTCTACATCTGTGACTCTCTCTCTTATCTAATGGGGCAAATTGAGACAAGCCCTTGTGGAAGAGTGCAAACCTGTGTCAGGTGCTATCAGAATTTAGTCTGATTTGGATTATGTTTTACAATCAAGGAAGTTCTGCTCCAAACGCACCGACCCAAAATCATACTCTAAGATAGAATAGATTTGCCTCCATATTAGGGATGGACTGGTCAATGGTGACCTACTGCTCTCAGTTTCTGAAGGAAGGAAGGAAGGTGTAGACTGAGCAACAATTACCATTTTTTGTGTATTCTACACACCCTAACCTCCCATTGAAGCAAAGAATTTAACCAAAATCATAAAAGTTTCTTTGGAAGCCAGTATGGTCCCCCAACTGTAGGCAAAGTTGGCCATCTGTGCCTTGCTTTCCACATCTGTAAATTGAAGACTGTTACATCTGTCCCTCGCAGGGATCTTATAGTAACAAATGAGAGAAGATACATGAAAATATATTCTTCAGAGAAATGTAGCCATAATTATCCTAATCTAAGAAAACACAGAAATCAACTTCTGTTTACCAAAATGTGATACATCTTTTAATTGTTGTCAATTTAATTCCTACTAGGTATGTGGATTTAAATTTTGTTGACAATGATTTCAATGAAACCGTAATTTAGCTGTTTTAATATCCGTCCAGCTGTTTTATCATCAGTAATTTTACTTTGGGTAGAATCCTCTTCAGATAAATTATATGCGTATTGGAAACTAGCGATTGTAATAAGAAATCTTTTTGTTTTATGCCCTAAAAGAAAAACTCTCTGAAGTCAATAGTAGTTTATAAAACAAAAATTTATCAATAAAATTTTGCAAATAAATTGTCATATCTACAACTGAAACATGTTTGCTTTTTAGCCTGAATTAAAATTTTAACTGCTCTAAGAGGTAAACTTTTCAGCTATCTGTGACAACTGGAAACTTTTTCTCAAAATGAAAACTGAAATGTAAAAACATCTTTGGTGATTAAAAAAATCTTATAATCATTGTAAATCATAGAGATTTTGTGACCAAAAAGTATTTAACTGATCATTTCAGAAGTTTCCAGTTTGCTCCTCTGACTAAAATAATGGGGAAAAAAGAAAAGACCTCCCCGTCATTTCTCATCTTAAATACTTAGTTTAATTCCTACAGTCAGCAAAATATAATAAAGAGTTATGGAAACATATAAAGAGTTCAACCCCAACTCCTCCTTCTGTTTCTTCTCAGATGATTTGTCTTCATTCTGCGGTTAAAACCAATTTTCAAATTCCTTTGTATCCTGTGTACATGTGGATCCCCGAGCATAATTTTTGACATACAACCTGAATGCAAACAGCTTCATAGCAACTTTCCTTTTTAATATGGTTTGCTTCTTTCATGTTACTTAGCTCTCCTGCAGCCCCAGTGAGCGTAGTTGGGCAGATAATAGTATTATTGATATTTTAGGGATCAGGCAGTTGAAGTCTAGAGAGATTACTCTAATTGAATGAAAATCAACAGAACTAAACCCAATCGTCTGGACTTGCGGCCTAGGCAAGGCCCTTTATTCTAGGCCACCTTCAGAAACACTGAGTTGTGGAAACGTGGAAGGAACTAAGAAATCTTCTTTCCAAAACAGTGTGGTGAGCGTGCAGGCTGCCCGTCTCACCAGCCCTGCATAGTGCAGCGTGGGCCACAGAACAGCTTCCTCTCCGGTCAGGGGCGACAGCTGTGCCCTAGGCGCTGCTGTTGCACATCTGAAATCTCTTTCCCCGACTTACTCTGTCAAAGCCCAAGGGTCAGATATTGACCTTTGTTTCCCAGCAGCTATTACCTGCATTCTCGCCCCACTCTGTGCTTCTGAATTTCTAGATCAGGCTTGGCTGGGGAGAGAAGCCTCCTATTCAAGAGCCACTAGAAGCGCCTACCCCTCTCCCCAACCTCCTCAATCCCAGATTACCTGGAATTGAGGCCAGTCACCTTTGGACCAGTGTGCAGCTGCAAGCACTCTAAGGTGCAAGGGTCATCCTGCAGGGCCTGAGTAAGCAGAATAACTTGGGGTGATTGTGTCTCTTCTGTAGGAGGGAGAGGTATTTTGTAATAAAGTGACCAGGTGACTGCTCTTCGTGGTGCTGGATTTGACAGAGTGAAACTCTGTTGAAGCAACAAGGAGAAGGTGGTTAGGAAGGGAATCTATCAGATGGTGTGGCCAGGAGGGCAACACTAGGTGGGACAATGTCCAGGCATGAGCATCCTTGTGCCCCAGGGATGAGCTTTCTTATGGGGGAAGAAGGGATAGGTCAACAGACCACATCTCAGCCTGTCTGAGATCTTCCCCAAACGGTAGTCTGACCCTGGATCCATCAGAACCTTCTGATGAAGCTTCTCTGAGTCACTAATGTTCAGGCAACAGCTCCCCAAACCTACACCCCTCACCCCGATTTAGTGACCTACTGATCTGCAGTATTCATTGCAAAATAAACTCAAGCCATATGCCCCAGAGTTAAGGAGAGGATAATCTGATGATAAAGTCTTATGGTCAGATAAGATGACCAACAGACACGTGAAAAGATGTTCAACATTTCTAATTATTAAAGAAATGCAAATAAAAACTACAGTGAGATATCACCTAACACCAGTCAGAATGGCCATCATTAAAAAGTCTACAAATGCTGGAGGGGGTGTGGAGAGAAGGGGCCCCTCCTACACTGGTGGAGGGAATGTAAGTTGATGCAGCCACTATGAAGAACAGTATGGAAGTTCCTCAAAAAACTAAAAATAAATTTGCCATATGATCCAGCAATCCCACTTTTGGGCATATATATGGATAAAACTATAATTCAAAAAGATGCATGCACCACTATGTTCATAGTAGCATTATTCACAATAACCAAGACATGGAAACAACCCAAACATCCATCAACAAATGAATGCATAAAGAAGATGTTGTGTATATATGCAATGGAATACTACTCGGCCATAAAAAAACAACAAAATAATGCCATTTGCAGCAAAATGGATTGACCTAGCAATTACCATACTAAATGAAGTAAGTCAGAAAGAGAAAGACAAATATCGTATGATGTGGAATCTAAAATATGACAAAACAAACATATTTGAGAAACAGATACAGACTCACAGACATAGAGAACAGACTTGTGGTTGCCATGGGGCAGGAGAGGTGGGGGAGGGATGGGTTGGGAGTTTGTGATTAGAAGATGCAAACTATTATCTATAGAATAGATAAATAAGGTCTTACTATAGAGCACAGGGAACTGTATTCAACATCCTGTGATAAACCATAATGGAAAAGAATATGAAAAAGAATGTATATACATGTATAACTGAATCACTTTGCTGTACAGCAGAGATTAACACAACATTTTAAATCAACTATACTTCAATTTTGAAAAGTCTTATGGTCAGGAACATGTTGCCATGTGCAGAGAAATGAAATTTAAAACATGGAGCAGAGATTTGGTGTCTGGATGGAGAGGAAAAGGCACCCTACAAAGTGGCATTGTCAACCAAGGTGTCTGTTCTTGGAAGGCTGTCAGTCAACATTTGAGCTCCTGCCTACACTCTACACTCACTGCTTTGTCCCTAATTGTTGTGTTGAAAGCTTGTGGAGGAGCGGAAGAAAGAAACCATGCAATTACCAATTATCATACCAAAAATACAGTGTTTGTTTTCTCATATGGAAATTATTCTGTGGGTCGGGTGGGAGAAGATAAATATATCTATGAGCTAGTCAACCAAAACTGGGCTGAGGTAATAATTTTTTTTAATGGAAAATGAGTCTAGTAAGTACCAATGTTCATGAAAATTACGTCAGTCTCTGAGATCCTGGTTGGAAAAAATCACAATGGCACAATTTAGCATGAGAAACTGTGATTTGGAGGGACATCTCTTCCCCGGGGAAGGGTCTGTGTGTGTACCTGGATGGCTTGGGGGCAGGGCAATTCATCAAGGGTGAGGAACAAAAAAACTGCAATAGGGGTCAGACCATCTGACGCGTTTGAGAGAATTTAACCTCATATCATCCTGAAGCCTGGGGACCTCATCAATAAAACAACAATTCAGGGATCAAATAGCATAAAAACACAAATAAGGGCAAGTGAAAACTAGTGAAAACTGAATGATAAGGTCTCTATTGTATTTAGAAGTATGATACCAATTTCTTGGTTTTGCTATTGTACTATAGTCATAGAAGGTCACCACTGGGGGAAGCCAGATGAAGTGCTCACGGGACACAATGTACTTTTTTTGGTAACTTTCTGTGAGTCTATAGCTATTTCAAAATAAAGAAAAAATTTTTAAAGTTAAAAAAAAATTTGGTATAATGAACTGTGCTATTATCTATTGCACGTCCCCTCATTGATGGAACTTGAGCCATATTTTCAAATCCAAATCTTTGTCAGGGAGAAAATAAAGGAAAACAAAGTTATAATTTAGAAATTAAACATGGTGGACTCTGCCACATGTCCCAAATCCATCGAGGAGTTCCCTGGGTTTCTGGAAATTTCATCTTAGACAAACTAGATCAATGAATAAAATTTCATCATATAAGGGCTCCAGAGAGATAGTAAAAGGAACTTTAAAACGGATAGTTTTCACTCTTTTTTACTTGGGAAAGTACAACAAACTAGACCTGAAAATTATTCCACGTTCCCTAAAGTGTAGCTACAGAAGCTGCTGTAAGTTTTCTACCCTTTCCACTCTCACCCACTCTTACCACCAGTGACAATACCTTGCAAATAGAGGTAGCTCTCATAAGCCCTACTGACTGATTTTGGACTTAAATACCCCAAAACATCAAGGGCCAAGGGCCTCACGTTACAGCACAATGTCAACCCCTCCAGCCTAATCTCACACCACAGACCGCACACATATGCAGGGCAGAACCAAGTGCAATTTGCACAAACTATATAAACATTTTATTCCTTGAGGATTCCCAACACATGGGGTTAGAAATAGGAAACTATTGTATGACTGTCAATCCCTGTTTCAACCATGCTCTGTCAAAGTCTCTTTTTTGATCCTGTAATGTCCGGGTCCTTATGCTGAACCCTAGTCCAATCCCCGACAGTGACAAACTTGAATGTGCCATTGCGTACAAAGCATCCCCGCTCCCTGTGCCTCCGCGCAAGTCTAGCCTTGCTCCGGGAGAACAGAGCTGGGAGGAAAGCAGTGCCCTTCTGCCTTCCCCTCTTCTGAGTGTGTTTTCTTCGGGGTTGGGCACATGTAGCCCCAAGGAAATCTATCTGGAGGTGGTGATGGCTGACATCTAGGTGAAGAAAGGCGGAGGTCAAGATCCAGAGGTAGAACCAGCCGTGCTCTGAGAACTGCCCATCATTTCATATGCGGCGGGAGTGTGGGGTCTGTGACACCAGAACATGGCCAATGTCTCAGAGACTAAAAACCTATTTAAATGGTAAAAAGCATGTGAAGTTTTCCGTTTAAATATTGACATGTATCATGATTCTACTTTTTTTCCTTCTGAAGCTACAAAAATACACATTTTTCCTAAAAATAGAAATTGAACGCAAACTGTAAGAATTTAAGTAAAACTGGGTTCATCATAGCACTACAACTTTATCATCTCTTCTTCATCGATTTCAGTTTCAACTTTGTGCACACACACTTCTGTTCATGTTGATACTTGCAAACTCCTTATTTTGTACTCATCTCCATTTAATCAATATTTCAGGCCTATTTGAGGTTTATTTTTTTTCCTATTTCTATTATTTGAAAACTTTTTCAAACAAAAGTGGGTGTTGTCTCATTTTTCCACAAATATCTCTAATAGTTCACCAGGAGAGTGAAGATATGGGGCTAGTGGAAGTAGTGTAGACACAATAGCATTTTATCATCATAATAACTAATTCATGGGATATGAAAATATAATTACAGAATGGACTATATGCAAACTAGGATCCTGGTCATAATTGGAATTATAAAAATGCATATTGAATTTCATAAAAATTTATGTCAAGTACAATGTAATTTTGAAGTGAGAAAGTTTAAGGCAAATCTCTTAAAAATTTTTTTGTTTTGTAAAGTTTTACGGAATCCTGTATTTCTGACTTTCAGTGATTGGTTTAGAGTGTCATAAAGATTGTATGTGCTATTACCAGGCAGGTTGCTACCCCAAAAAACATTTGTAGTGAAGGATTATTTATTGCCTAAGAAATTTCTGATTAGAAATAGCTCTAGAACATTTCAGAAAACATAAAAAGTAAAATGCATTTGAAATGTTATAATTTTGGAGCCAACATTACTTTTTATGATATAAATATTTCAGACAAATTATTGTCTGCTTAGGTCATGATCAGAAAAGTACACTTATCTTGAAATCAATAGTTGTTTATTTTTTAGGAAACAGAATTTCTAGTTAAGAAGGCATTATAAACAAAATTTTGTCTAGGTTAGAGTGTCTTTGGTGCTGTTAGAAATCGCCATGAAAGTTGAAGAAGTTATAGAAGAAGTATTTATTATTATTATTATTGTATAGTTAATTTACAATTAGAAGAAATATTTCTATGTGTGAGCTCCTATATCATCTTATCAAAGTATGCAAAGTCAAAATCAAATTATTTAAACAATATTTAGAAATCTCAGAATAATATGAATGAAATCAATCTTTATTCAAAGTGTTCAATAAACTAAGACTAGATTGTCTAAGATATTTGAAGAATCACAGACTATTTTAATTAAAAAGAAGCACCAGTTTCAGCAATACTGAAGTTATGGCTGACAGCATCTCACACAATACAAAACTTATCTATCATAAATTAAAGTTTGTATTATTAACATTGTGGCCAGGCTGCATTAGTATAAAGTGTGAGTGGAAATTTTAATGGGTTTGTAATGAACTAAAAGAGGAATAGTCAAAGTATCTACACATGTTTTCATCATATCTTTCAGACTTAATTGTAGTGATGTCTTATGAGAAACCTAAGGAACACCTAATTGGGAAAAAGAACTTGAAAAAGAATAGATACATGTATATGTAAAACTGAATCACTTTGTTGTACACCTGAAACAAACACAACATTGTTAATCAACTGTACTCCAATATAAAATAAAAAGTTAAATAATTAAAAAAAAAAAACCCAAAATGCTCTCAAACTGCTAATTCTTTGTACGGCACTACTATTCCCCACTTTGTGTGTGTGTGGGGGTGGGGGGGATTGTCAAATATTTTTAAGGAAAAAGAAGAAATATCATAGGGTTGTTCTGCACATCTTCAAAAACACAACATTGGACAGCATATTATTATGAATCTTATCCTTATTAATTTAATAGAGCTAACAAATTATGATCACATCCCAAGTATTCCAGTCTCTATGGACAGATTTTCTTTTATTTTTTTTTCCTTTTTTATGTTCAAAATGAGAAGGAGTGGAACATTTTTTCATTATTTCATTTTACATTATTATATAGTGGTAAGAATAATAAGTATAGAAAAATACATTGGGGGTAGAGAATAGAAATTATGCCAAAATAATCTCAGAGAGCTTCAAAGTCAAGACTTTTCCTTCAAAGGAAAAGAAAGACATTTAAATAAAAAATACTTCATGGCAATTAAGGCAGTGCTTTTTTCCCCCTACACCATCAAAAAAAGAGCAGAAAATTTAAAGTCCTTTGCCATAGATTGAAGGCTGTGTTACTAAATTGAAATATAGGATTTCTAGAAAATGAATTTAGCAAAAGGAAACAAATTTTAGAACTCCTTCTCAAAAATAGAGTGAACGAATAAATAAAGCAATGGCCAAACCAGCCAACACACTGGATGCAAATCCCGGAACTCTGATTTTTCTTGCAACTTGAAAAGCTCAACTTTATCTATGATTGTTGATTCAATTGACTATGACTATTTGCTTATTCGATACGCTCTTCACAGCCATGCTCCTCTTTCCTCCAAGTTTCCAGATATTGTATTGGATTGACCAATAAAGACAATACATTTTCTATCCTGTGCTTCTCAAAGATATACTTAGCACTAGGAGCAGAGAGACTAAACAGCTGGGCCTTGTTGGTCCTGGAGTGGAGTGGGTTTACACCTGTGTGCACAGGCGCATGTGTGCACGTACCCACACACACCCACACCCACACCCATCAGGCCTGAAGGACCTCGCAGCCTCGTGAAAACGTTGCCATAGCACCATGCCTCCTGCCTCACCTTCGGAGAGGTGGATAAGGCTTTATTACTTGAATCTTACGGCTAAGAACTTTGCACATTGCCCAGAATGCCATCACGCGTTAAGTTTCAAACTTTAATTTTGGGCCTAGAAATGTTTGGAGTTGACCACGCCGTCTGCAGTCTTGTTGGCATGGTCTGATAAGTTATGAAAATGTCTTCATGCTATTCCGAGGGAAATACCACAGGAAAACTGGTACCTGAAATGTGTTATAAAACTGCTCACTCATTTAATTAATGCCTCCTCATATAGAGATGGCTGTACAGAGTGACTGGACAGCAATATCTGCCCCTCCCGATTCTTAGAGTCCTACTCTGCTCAGGAATGTGGTTAATTTGAAGGTATGTGTGGAGCTGGAAAGGTGAGCAAGAATGCGGTCCAGGAATGTGCATTTATATATATGTAAAGAAAGTGTGTGTGAGGATGCATGTAAGTTAAAATATATAAAATATATAAAATATACATACATACAAACACACACGTGTGGAGATGGAGATGGAAAGGGAGAGGCTGCAGCAGGATGGTGCAGAGCTTTAAGGACTGGCCACTGGTCGAGTCTTCCGGCAGGATGGTTGGGCCAGCCCTGGTCAAGAAGTTCTCATGGAAGACCTGAAGGAGATTCTCAAGTCCTTCATGCTCCAGAAGGAGAGAGAGATCTTCACACCTGCAGAAAAAGTAAATGATATAAAGACTTGTGGGCAAGTCAAGTTTATAACCTTTATTGTAAAAATTAAACTTTTCCTTCATAAAATCTAATTTAGTGATATATTCAGATAATCTGGGAGGAGTGTTTTTTGAGGATCAAGGGATAGATGATTCTCATAGGTGTTCTCATTGGCTTCTTTTTACAATATGTCTTTCCATTCCTCCAACACCCACTGAGCAACTACTATACCTGTTAGGAGGTATAAAGTTAAGTGAGTTTCAAACCATGATCCCCCAGGAGAAGGTAAGGGTTAAAATATTTTGAGTGAAATATTAGTGCAATAACGTAAAGCAAAGGGTCACAGAGATGCACCAGAGAGAGAAAACAGTCAATTAGGAAGAACCAAAAAGGAACCCTGCAGTTGTTCGTCTGTGATGGGTAGGATGCTGAGAGGCTTAGGTGTGGAGTGGACATCTCACCTGGAAGGCGTAGGAGGAGCAGAGGAACCATCTGGACTTACTTGGGGACCTATTTAAGCAGAAGGATGCAGAATAAAATATGAGAAGAGCCTGCAAGTATAATTTCTAGTCACATATTGGTGAACAAAAAGCAGTCAATGTGGCCTTTGGGTGGGCTTTCTGACACCCTCACCACCTCTTAGCTCCAGCTCTGCCCCTAACAGCTCTGTGACCATGGTGCCTCCAAGTCCCCAAGGTCCTCCAGGTTCCTTAGGTTCAGAAATGTTGCAGCCTGAAATGCCAGTGTCACTCTATCATCGACACTTCAAGACATAGTGTTTGTAACTTAAAATTATAGACAGCCATCCCCCCATAATCAGCCTGACATTCACAATTTCAAATTTTCTAAGACCTGGCTGATACTTTTCTACTTCAAACTGACAACTGCTTTTATTGTTCGTACAGTGCTTATTCCTGTAACTCCCCTTGCTGTATAAGTGAAGTCCCTCTGTGTTCTCATTTATTTCATCTTTCATTTGAGTGGATTTCTTGATTGTGCTACTGAACCAAGGAGATTTGGCCTAAATAAAGTGCCAATTTGGAAAAGAAGCATGAGGAAAAGAGAGCAATGGTGACAGTGACCAAAGGCAGCAGTGGGGGAAGATGTCGTTCAGTCTTTGCTCTAATTGAACTGCCCACTAGGGAAACACCCTTCTATTAGACTTTCCAGTGTATCACTTTAAAACACATACACGCAGTTTATTATGTATTCTTTAAGAAAATGTTTGGAAAACCATACAGTTTGAAACACTGGCTTATATTTTTGTAAAGATATATTCCCTTTTTGTTTTACTTGAAAACTCATCATTTCCAATTGGTTTTTTTCACCAAATTTCCTGATTATGAGCAGCAGGGAGCGTCACACACTACAGTTTCTGGCACGGATCACACTTTCTCCCTAACAGGAGGCCTGTGGCTCGCAGGACCATCAAAAGCCCAGCTCCACAAACACCGTCAGACAGTCTCTAGGTTAGGTTACTTTAAAAATGAAACTACACAGTTCTTTAAAAAATTAAAAATAGAGTATGATTCAGCAATGCCACATCTGAGTACACACCCCTAAGAACTGAAAGTAAAGTATCGAGCAGATATCTGTATGCCCACATTCGTAGCAGCATATTCACAATAGCCAAAAGTGTCAGTCGATGGATGAATGGATAAACAGAATGTGTTCTGTATACATCATGGAATATCATTCAGCCTTAAAAAGGGAGGAAATTCTGACACCTGCTACAACATGGATGACCCTAGAAAACACTGTGCTAAGTGAAATAAGCCAGTCACCAAAAGAAAAATACTCTATGATTCTACTTATGGGAGTAACCTGAAATTGTCAAATTCACAGAAAGCAGAAAGTGATTATCCGGGGCTGGGGAAAATGGGGAGTTATTGTTCAGTGAGACAGAATTTCAATTTGGGAAGATGAAAAAATATTGGAGACAGACAAGGGTGAGGGTTGCACAGCAATGTTCTTAACGCCATTGAATTACATGCTTAAAAATGGCTAACGTGGTAATCTTGGGTTCCGTATACTCACCACAAGAAAAAATATAATAAAAGTATGATGCATCTTTTCAGGAGAAGACAGGGCTCATGGTCTGACCATCCCTTCTCATGCCTATTATGGCTGTGACATTCTGATAAATAGAGAGACTGGAGAAAGCACTTGTTGGGCAGCATTGAGAGACAGCTGTGTCAGGTATAATGCTCAAGTCCCATTTCTGGCTGCAGAGAAGCCCTACCCGCATGTTTTGATGCATTACCCTGAGACTTCATCAGCTGATGAAACTAAATTTTTTTCATCAGCTGATTAAGCTTCAAGATAATGCATCAAAACATGCCAGTAGTAATTCCCAACAGCAAGGAAGACAGGATGTTAACTTTTCCACATGCATAGACGCACGCAGACAGACGCGAAATGAACCAGCGCCACTTCCCCACGTGTGGAAAAGTTCACTTCATCAAGGACAGGGGTGGCAATTACCATATACACCTAAAAAAAGAGAAACAACAAGAACGAGCTGACCAAACAATTGGTGGATTGCTAATCATTTTGATAAGAAGCGACTAATAGTACGAAATAAACTCATAGAGAACACAAATGGACGAAAGAAAATAAAAATCACACGGGAAGTGACTATGCACAAATTTGAACGGATTCTAGGAAAACAAAAATTCCAAAGGCTTTGCGCTTCCTCTTGAATCAACAAATGCACTTCAGAATGTTTTTGATGGCAACTGTAGCTGAGCTTAAAGTTCCAGGAATTTTCCACAACTGTTCTGCATTCTGCGGGCCTTTTGTCTGACTACGGAATATTGAGTTTTACCAACAAAAGCATTTGACTGAATACTATACCCCTTGATATCAGATATACATGTATTTTAAATTCCATTAGGCACCCATTGGGAAGGTACCTAATATTTGGAATGCATTGCTTAGTGTGCTAACTGATATTATTTGTGTGGGGGTCTCAGCATCACAGAGACCAAAAGCACAGGGAGAGTTATTGCTGTTGAAAGGGTTCTATGGGGGTGTGAGCAGATGTTTAATCAGCCAAGAGTTAAGGGAGTTAAATATTTCCTAAATCTGGTAATAGTCCAGCATTCCCAAAGCTGAGGAAATTGGACACAAAATCTTTGTACATATCATCCTAGGTTTGTCTCTTTTAGTATTTTGAGTAAATCAACTTATAAGATCTGCTAAGACAAGCTCCCCCTCTAAAAATATAATAAATGCTGAAACATGGCGTGAAATCGTCTCAATGGTAAACTGAAGCAAAAGTTTATTCTGGGAACGAACAATGGCTGTGATCCTAATTCTTTGAATTGTAACAACTGAGCATGCAGTGATTTTAAACGCAAGATTCAGAGCAGCAAATAGACCTCATTCTCCCATATACGATTAAGGAAAACATCTATCTCCAGCTCACTGCTGATCGGCAGGCTCTAGGAAAGCCTTCTTACAGGAACACTTTGTTAGAATTTTGTCTGAGGTTTTGGGGGAGGGGGGAAGAGCATAGTGCTAAAAAAAGATGAAAACAGTCTTTTTTCCTTTTTGCTGTTTTTTTGTTTGTTTCTTTCTTCCCTAGCTGCTACATTTCTGCTTTACCAGTGCCTGTCCCTTGAAGAAGACACCATCACTTAGCTTGTTAGGAAAGTGTCACTCCCACTATTGTACAATTTAAAATGTGCTACTTAAGAGGTACCACCTCTAAGAGGTGCCACCTCTAAGAGACCAGCTCATGCACGTGTTTAGAGAGGTTCTTAATTGATGCATGATTTACTGCACAAAGCCAAATTTTGCTTGAATAGGCTGAGAGGAAAAGCATGTTGAGGAAGAACCCTTTGTATGGTTTCATGGGCTCATCTTCTCATTGGGAGCCTACATTTACTAACTGTATAATTGGTGGCACAGTTCTCCCATCATAAACATTGTTATCAGTTAATTAAACTTGAAACGCAGCTTTGTTCCCCAACATATTTTGTCAGATTGTTTTCCTTATTTATTTATCATCATAAAATTTCACTCGGTGACTGGCAGCTTCTCAGCCCTCCAATAATAATATAAATCAAAACATAAGATTTTAGTCTTCATGCAATTTCCTTTCGGTCTGAAAATATGAAACCAGATGTTTTTGGCATGCTAAAGATGCTTTTCATCTTTTTTTAGATTCTTTCAGTGCAGTCAAAGTAAATGCATTTTTAAAACCAACTTATGAAAGTTAAATTCCCTTTGTTCATCTCAGTGTGGTCTGGTTTGCATTGATGCAGTGGCATTGAGAGACCTTTCAGATAACGTACTGAATTTCTCGGAGGAATTACACATGTGGGGCTAAAAGCTCAAAGGGCAACAGAAATTGTATTAATAACAGATCAAGAGACTATGAACCATGATTCACCAGAGGGTCTGACCAAGCAGGATGCCGAAAAGCGGAGGTTCAGGCTGGACAAGGACCAATATGATCTTGACTGTCTCGATATCAGCAGGGTGATGTGCCTAATTTGTTCACGTAGTTATCACATACTTGTTCCATTTTGAAAATGTGGGGCCCATGAAAGCATGGCCATTGGAATTTCCTGCAATGGTGAATCTCATTTCGGTAGATACTACCATCTATCTCAGCCTAAGGCTATCACTAAAACATCTAAACATTACCAGATGAACCGTACTCACTGATATTACAGGGATTTGATGTTACTGGAGAGACTCGGGGTCAGCAAGCAGGAGCAGAAATAGAGTGGCATGTAGGCTAATCTCATTTGTACGTGGTCTCGGGTTGCCATTACGTCCCTGGGCTATTTTGTGGTTTGGGTATTGGAACTCTTAGGACAGACTGAAATACTTTGGGATCCTGGTGGGGTGGTGTATGGAATTATTTATAATCAGCTTTGCTATCTAAGCTTTGATGTGGTTCCCCCATCCTCAGCCCCCAGCTTCGTTGCATAAATTCCATGGCCCAGTAGACACATCTACATCTACCTCTTCCCTACCGCCCCCAACAGTCATGGCATCCCCTGCATGCAGGAAGAGCAGAACGCCCCTGTACCTTCCTCTGCTTGATTTTTCAAACAAGTTTTCCCAGTGGCAACATTTTTCCACATACACAGGCTTCATAAACTTCCTTATTCCCCGTGGCAGTCAACTTTTCCATTCCCCACACGCCACTGAATTTGCTGTCAGATGTCACCAGTGGTCCCTCCATAGCCAAATTCAATCCATTGGCCTCGGCTCCACTGACCTCTTCCTTTTTATTTTATTTTTTTGTCTGTATTTCTCTCCCTTAGTTATTTGTGAGCTGTTTATTTTACTTTATTTTAATTATTTTGAAAGGGTATCTGTGGGTTTTTTTAATATTGATTTATTTATTTGGTTGCATCAGGTCTTAGTTGGGGCATGCGAACTCTTAGTTGTGACATGCATGTGGGGTCTAGTTCCCAGGCCTGGGACCAAACCCAGGCCCCCTGCATTGGAAGCAGAATCTTAACCACTGGACCTCCAGGGAAGTCCTGACCACTTTCTTTTTAAATGTATCCTCTCTTGGTTGACACAAACTAAGCTCTTTCGGTGCTTCTGTTTCTCTGAACTTCCTTCCCAATACTTTCTGCTTTTTCCTCTTTCTCTGCCTGACTTGAAAACATTGTCATCTGAAAGGTTCTGCCTTTGATCCTCTTTCACCTTCACCCATAATCGTCTGGATGTGACATTGACTCCATGGTTATCTATCTGCTGATGCTACCCAGAATCCTGTCTCCCATCCAAGTCCTGCTCCACACTGGAGAATCCTGGATCCACCTGCCTAGTAGAATCCACACACAAATTCAACATTAAAAAACCCATCTTTACCCCCAAATTACTATTTTTCCTAAGTAGTCCAGCCTAATTAATATCACTCTGACATCCAAGCCAGAAACCTATTGGCCAATAGGATCTCTTTCACACAGATTACTATTCACTTGCTCACAGCATTCAAACAACCTTTGAATTATCTTTCAAATTTGTCCAATTCATTCTGTTAACATTAAAAAAAAACATTTAAATTAATTAAGGAATATTTGGTCCTCTGAAAGTGAGAATTTCCTCACCTTTTGATCCATGCTTGACTAAAGATTCTTGCCACACTAATTTCAAATCACTTAACACAAAGCACCACCTTCTCTCAGGTCTACCTTGAGGGACCCAAAAAAGTGGATGAAGAGATACAAGCTTAACAAGTGGAGGGAGGAAAACAGTAAAGAGAGAAAAGGCAGGAGGACAAGAAAAAAGGCATTTCCCCAAACCAACTTGTTCTCCTATTTTCTTATTTTAAAGACTGGCACTAAAATCCATTCTTATTCAGCTCAAGCTGTGTGTGCGTGTGTGTTTTCTTATTTCTCTTTTTTCTCAGCCCAGGAGACAGTTACTTTGCCAATACTCTGGTTCCTACTTTCTCACCATCTTCCAAGGCAGTCCCAGTGTTACTGACTCATCCCAGGTCCTCGCTGTTTCACACCAAATCTATGGCTGCCGTGTGCCCCTCCAATCTCCTTCTTTCTGCTCTTGGTTGCATCTCTATAAACAAGACCTGCTTCCAGTCCTTTGATTCCTCATTAGTGTCAGGATGAAGTCCACCCTTCTTAGTGAAAAGATCATGGTCCCCACATCTCTTTCCTTTGGTCTATCTTTGGACCATGGTCCCCACTTGTCTCTGTCATCTTTCCTTTGGCACCTAGCATACAAATGTGCTGAATAATCTATGTCCCTAAGTTCCACTCTGATTCCCACTTGCCTTTACTAAATGCTCCCTTACATCTTCTTTCCCTCATCATCCTCTACGACCTTCCCAATGACCTAACTCCTCAATTCAGCTAAAGCATTACTTGCCCCAGGTCTCTCTCACTGCTCACATAGAACCACCCTGATCATCTTTTTAAAAATTTCTCCTTTGGCAACTTTTACCACCTTCCATCTCTCAGGATCTGTAGCACTATTTGATACATTGTGTCCATAGTCTCATGAATTAGACTGCAAGTCTTATTGTTCCAGAACAATTTCTGACTATGCTTGGTGTTCTAGTTCTTAGCACAGTGCCTGACACTTAGTGGGCTGGTGTGATATGGGGTCGGGATGCCATGCTAACTAGTCATGAGCACACCACACACTATGAACCACAAGCCTATTTTTCAGCCCTTCTTCTTAGAGTTCTGGCCCTGGCTCCACCACCTACAGGCCAGCACAACCTCTCTCTGTTTTTATTGTATCTTCTGTCAAGTGATAATTACAATATGACACACATAATGGCACTGATGAAGAAGAAGAAGAAAAAACCCAATAACTTGTAAATACTTAACATGGTACCTTTAACACAGTAACTGCTTAAGGAATGTGAACTGTTATCATCAGCTGATAAATGTGTGTTTATTAAAGGAAGAAATTATTAGAAAAAATAAGAGAGGATATCAAGATCTGTCAGCTTCTTGAGACTAAGAATCATACCTTGAGTTTCTTTTGAATTTTCTTGTTGATTTGTTTTCTTGTTTTTTGTTTTGTTTTGTTTTGTTTTTTGGTCCATATTCTCAGCACTGTGTCAAACTCAAAATAAGAATTTCATACATGTAGTTGAATGCTAGATCAGAAAGATAATATGTAGGCAAGTTCAAACTTGGGAGGATTAGATAAATACAAAGGGTAATAAAACCTGGTGGGAGAGGAAGCTCAGCAAAGTGTCCTGAATCCAGTAACCTCTGAGCCTGTGAGCACTGTTCTCATGATGCATGCAGGAGAGTAGACTACAGAACAATGCACTGAATAAAGTGGTGGTAGGAGGGATCTAGCAGGATTTCCTTTACCCCTTTTCTCACTGTCATTATTTGAATCGTTTATTTTTTCAAAATTTTACCTGCATGCATTAATTATCATAGCCTGCCTCAGGGTTGATGTTGCCTCTTTGTAGATGGACCCAGATTCCTGCTTCCTTAAAATCTTTGCTAAGCACCTCCTGCTCAAAGATTAAGTCTCTCTCTCAATAATGAAGGAATCTCTCTAGTTAAAGGAACTTTGAGACTTGAACTCTAAATTTGCTTTCAGACTTCAGAGGTGATGAAGATAAGAGGGCTTCTGTGTCCTGCTCATGTTTAGATTATTCTTTCAGCAAAATTTATTGTCCACCTATTGTGGATAGGAAAATAAAACTGTATCTCCTGTTAAACAAACTAAGCACAACTTGTTTGAACCATATTTATAAATTTCAATCATGTTACAGGACACCCATGGGAAACTTCTGAGATCCTCTGATCTCATGATGCTAAATTGTATTGTCTTCTGATTGGAAGCAGACAAATTAGCAGGATTCTCATTGGAAGCAGACAAGTTGACTGCTCTTTGTTGACCTTAAGAAAGATGTGTCAAGGTCAACTGCGAAGCCCACCCTTACTGGGAAGGCTATTTGTCTCTCTGCCCTCCTGCACGCCACCCCCTATCCTTTGCTCTGTAGCACAGTGAGCTAACAGCTGCAGACTAGACTCCCCTGAATGCCCTGCCCACTGGATTCCTGCTTGTTTCAGCCAATGGAAGCAAAGGCAGGATATTAGAGGTCCAAAAGTATGTGTCGGGGGGAGGAGGGCTGGGGGTGGAAGGAAGCCGTAGTATTTACACCCCACCCCTGTTTCCAAGGGCTCCTCCGGCAGTGGCTTTCTCTCTCCTAGAAATCTGTCCACAAAGCAGACTCGTACTCCAAGACCCCAACCCCTCTTCTTCTGGCCACTCCAGTCCTTGAGGTGGCAGCCACTTCCTGCTCTTGTGACTTCTGGATTGTTTTACTTCCCTATATTTTAGTATCTTCCAACACCTCTGTAATCTGCTCTGTGTTAGGCTCCCATAATAAACCACCTTGGCAGGAACTGTTTTCCTGACAGACAGGGACTTGTAGAGCCCTGCACAGTCTCCTGACCACGTGGGGACCTCTTATCAGTGTGCACTTTGAGAACCAGCTACCTTGCTCCAAGCTCTTTAGAGATGACCTCTCATCCTGGCAGAGAAAGGCTTTAGATTGGTCTGATTCTTCAGGATTCCTGGGTTCAAGAGTCTTCACTGGGCCGTGCTAGAGGGCAACAAAGCCAAGAGCAGGCTGCCTGAGGCTCGGCTTCCGGGAGTCTCTTCTCTCTGTGATGAAATATTGTTTTGAATGTGATCATCTTGTGGCAAAATACTGTTGTCATCATCTGCCTGAGCTTTCCTCACCAACATTACTGAGGAGTATTCAGCACTTAAAGAAAGAAAAAAAAATCCTACAAAAACACACACATGTGTTTGGGGGAAATTTCCAGATAACAAGATCTGGATCACTGATGGAGGTAACTCTATACTGCTCATTGGTGGTGAGTTATAAATGGTCTTTCGTTCATTAATCACCTTGTCTTCAATCTTACCTACACCCAGCCCCTTTTCAATGCTGCTGAAAGAGTAGTCACTGCAAAAACCAAATTTGATCATGGCACTTAAAACTTATTGGATTTTCATAGGTTTCAAGATGAAGACCAAATATTTTAGTGTGGAATTATACCTGATCCTTCAAATATATGGTTTCTATCTTTCTCTGTGGTCACCTACCTGCTACTTCCCCCTTCTGCTTATTCCCCTGCTACCACAAGTGTCCTAAGTCAACTATAGTCTTTCATAGGTCTACACTTTAGTGTCTGCTGTTCTTCTGCCTGTACTATTCTCCTACCTCCTAGTCTCCTCAGGCTCAGCTGATACACCACCTAAAGTCCCCCTTCTCTTCCACCCCTTGTCCTATTTGGCTGAGGTGCCAGCCCATGGGCTCCTGGGGCATCTCCTGCATGCCCTACATTTGACCCAGGGCTGTGATCATTTGCCCAACTGACCAGCTCCCCCAGCAGACCAGCCATCTCATGGGCAGGGCCATCCTTTTTCCATTACTTGCTTTTGTCAATGCCTAATTTAGGGCTTGGTATATATTAGACGTTTAATACATGCCCTTACCCTCAATGTGTAAGAGATTGGGTGTTCCACATTCTTACCAACTCTTAGTGTTTTAAGTCACTTTAAACTTCAACCATACTAATACATGATATTCCATTGTCATTTTAATTTGCATTTCCTTGGAAAAGAATGATGTTGAATCTCTTTCCGCATATTTATCACTTACATATTTTCTTTTGTCAAAGATTCAGTCAGGTCTTTTGCCTATTTTATTTTTAAATTTTTGTTATCAATTTTTAGGAGTTTAATACAGACAATTTTGATAATTTGAGAAGTGCAATTCATAGGTTGGTATTGTGTTCAATTTGATAGAACGTCACAAGAGAACTTTTGTCACCATGTCTCTGAAATGTGTTGATTTTAAATAGTTAAATAAGGGATATGCCATTATTTTGAGTTATATAAATCTCCGACTTTAAAATAATCCTACATTTTATAGAATGGGGGAATTCCAATAATATTTAACTACAAAATATTGTTTTACATTTAAAATACTTTTTATAATATACACATGATAAAATTTGGGGGCTTTTTTACATCAAAATCTAAGTGACAACCACAAAATATTGTACTTCTTCATAAAGCAGAATTTACTTTAACTAGAAATGGTCCTCTCACATTTTAGCAAAATGTACAGTGGGAAAACATGATACTAACCATTTTCATTTGTTATAATAAACACACTCACATCCACGAAAGGAATTTTGATCTAAAGTATTTCTTATAGGAAATGGATATGTTTATCACAGATTCTGAACACACCACACAGATAAGAGAATTGGTTCTTAACGTTTTGATCATTGCCAGAACAAGCACATTTCCGGATTTATTTATTTTTTTCCCCAAAGGTTGAGTAAGACATAACAAACACTTCCTGCCACAGGCATGGCTTGGCGGTAGGTCGGATACCTGGGTTATATAAATCTTTATGCTGAGCATTTATGACATTTTGACTTAGAAGTTCATTCAGTTTGATGATGGAGGCAGCAGGCAATTATGACATTAAACAGTTCACAGACCTTAAGCCAAGCCCCAAAAGGTTTAATTTTTTTAATGGCTGACTTTGCCTCTCCCAATGTGCACAGACCAAGGCAGGGTTTCAAACCCTCACCCATCGTAATTGCCCCTCCTTTGTTGCAAGCACCAGTGACTGCCTTCTAGTTCCAAATGTCTTCAGTTATTAAAAATTATCAATAGAAAGTAATAGAAAGTAATCCAGACTTACACTGGCGGTACAATTGGCCACATATGCCCTAGTGGAGCATAAAATAAGAAAGATCATTACTATTACTACTGAAGTGTCATAGCGGAGAACATACTTTAAAAGTGAATCACATTATGCCTGTTCAGTCAATTATTTCTACTTGCAAAGACAGAGCTTCTTCCTGAAGATGCCTTTCCTTTCCTAAGTCAAGACACGGTCTTAGATTCGAATACATATTTGAGTCTGAAGCTGCTACTCACTAAAATAACCAGATTGGGGGAAAATATTAAATTTCAATAAAAGCCACAAAGAATTTTATTGTGATAAATATATCTGCAGCCAATATTTCCTTTGTTCCTGAACTCACTGACATTAATAATTTGGTGTATTATTAACCTCCTATAATTTTTATAATTTCCTAATATCGCTGAAGAACTGGTGCAATGCTTATTGAGGCCGGTGAGGTTAGAAAATGTTCAATATCTTAAGAAATGTTCTTACAACTCTGAAAAACCCCTGAGATGGAATGCTCTCCCTGAATTATCACACTGGATTCTCAAACAATCTATGTTAGACTATTGTGATCCTCATTTCAAAGCTAAGGCATCTGAGTTTCAAGAGGTTCAAAGTCATACATCTCACCCTTTCTTCTTATGTGAGCTCAGGTGGCTTTTCCTACAGGAAGCCTCTCCTGACCTGGAAGGCCCAGGGAGGCACTCCTCCTGCCTTTGGCAGGATGGCATGTGTCACTGTTTGACTGTCATCTATGTGTGACTCAGGACTCCAAGTGACATTCCACATTCCTGAGGATGGGACCGTGTTTTATGAACCCTTGTAACCCTGGGGCCGCTAACAGTATCTGACACTTGAGAGGGGATCAATAATTGTTTGTTTTCGTTTCATTTTGGTTTTGATTGTTTGTTTAAATAACAACTATCTCTTAGCCCTTGACTCCTGGTCTTCCTCTCCACTTGGAATCTCTGCGGACCAGACATTCAACACTAAGATCTCACACTAGAAGTGTGCCTCACATTTGTCCTCACACCACCAGTCGACTTGCCTTTTCTCCAGATGGCCAGTGGTGCTAAGGAAACACCCTACTTATGCCCCTTTTCTAGTCCAGATGCATACACAGACAGACACGTGGGAAAACAATTAACAGCACAGACCCTAGAGCCGCGTGGTCTGAGTTCATATCCCTGTCCTGCTATTTACACGTCAGTGGCATTGGGTAACTCATCAACTTCAGAGTCTCCAAATCCTCATTTATATGGTGAGGAAAATAAAAAGACTTGTCACATGGAGATGGTATGAAGATTAAATGAGTCATTAAATGTCATTAAATTATACATATGGACTCACATATATGTGTGTATACGTATGCAGGCAATTCTGATTATTTGCAACAGTTAAGTTCTACAAAGTTGCTGAAAACACTGAATTAACAAATATCAACCTTAGCTCCCAGGGGAAAATCCAGAGCTATGTTCCTGCGAGTCTCTGATCACAACATTTTCATCAACTGGTCAATATTGAACCTTGTCTTATGGCTGTTTTGCTTAAAGACACCTTCCTTAATATACACATTATTGGTCCGTTACCCCTGAACTCACAGGTAGCAGCAGCTCATCTAAGACACGGGTTTTCTCTCAAGGTGTAGTCACAGCTTTCTTGTGCTTAGAAACTCACTCCAGTCGCTCTACAGCACTATGCTTGGAGGTCATTTTAAACAGCAAAATAACAAAAAGCACAAACATGCAGAAAACGCATTACTAAGTGAGACTGTGAAAAGGACACTTGTTTAAGGTATGGGAGCTGAAATGAAGGCAGAGCACCCTTTGTTCCACCTCAGCTGGGAACATGAACATTAGGTGACTCAAATTTTCCATCACTCTGCACAGGTCCTCAAATGACTGCAAAATCACCATGCGTGTTGAATTGGGGGAGGTTACAAATCAATCTTAGCAAGTAGGTCAACTCTTAAATATGAGATTTGGCTGTACACAAACACACACACATGTACACACACACACATTACCAGCCATTTGTGAGGCAGAGAGGTCTCCATGATTCTGGTTCAGAGTCAATCCCTCTACCTTTGGACTCACCACTTCCTGTAGCAGTTGGTTCTGTCTGCCTTTCTATTTCCTCTCTCCCTAGCCCTTCTTTTGGTAAATATGCTCAACCGCAAGAGAGAAATAAAGAAGGGGGGGGGGATGTAGTGATGGAGGAAGGAAGGAAGGAAAGAAGGAAGGAAGAAAGGGGGAAAGAAAGAAAAGAGAGGGAGGGAGGGAGGAAGGAAGGAAGAGAGAGAGAGACAGAAAGAAAGCAGACCCCTGCACCCACCATGAGCTGGCATCCACTTATAGCAAATGGTCCCATCTCCCCTCTCCTCCTATTGAAGGGTCTCTGAAACTCATCCTCTCTCCCGGACTCGGGTCCTCTACCCCCACCTGTGCTTCAAACCTCCACAGTCTGCCTTGTGCAGCAACCACCACCCTGAACCTGCTCTTCCTCAGACCACTCACCTCTCCTAATGGCCAAATTCTATACACACTTTCCTACATTGACCTTTCTGGCTCTTCCTGCATTTGACCTTGCAGGTCATTTCCCAGTTTAGAAACCCATTTGTTCCATGGGATCCCCAAATACTGTCCTCTCACACCCCACAAGCAGTCCATTCACTGCCACCTCCCTGGATTACCGTTCTCTGCCTGTATTTCAGATGCCATCACCCCCAGGTCTCCTCCCCTCCTGCATAAATATTTCTCTAGACTTCCAAAGTCCTGATGATGCTCATTCGTGCACCTGCAGTTCAGCCCCACTCCGATTCCTCACCACACCTGTGGTCATCCTCTCCTCTCTGCCCAGACTGCCTTTTCACCAGTCCATACCTCCTTACCTGTCCCATTCCTAAACAATATTTAAGAATCAACCTGGACCAATGTAAATTGGTACAACCATTATGGAGAACAGTACGGAGGTTCCTTAAAAAACTAGATATAGAATTATCATATGATCCAGCAATTCCACTAGTGGGCATATATCTAGAGAAAACCATGGTTTAAAAAGATACATGCACTTCAATGTCCATAGCAGCACTGTTTACCATAGCCAGGACGTGGAAGCAACCTTAATGCCCATTGATAGATGAATGTATAAAGATGTGGTACATGTGTACAATGGATTATTACTCAGCCATAAAAAGAATGAAATAATGCTATTTGCAGCAACATGGATGGACCTAGAGATTGTCCTACTGAGTGAACTGTCAGTCAAAGACAAATATTATATGATATCACTTATATGTGGAATCTTAAAAAAAATGATACAAATGAACTTATTTACAAAATAGAAATAAAGTCACAGATGAAGAAAACCCGGAGGGTAAGTGGAGAGAAGGGATAGATTGGGAGATTGGGATTGCAATATACACACTACTCTATATAAAATAGGCACAGGGAACTCTACTCAACACTCTGTAATGGTGTATATGCGACAAGAATCTGAAAAAGAGTGGATCTATGTATATGTAAAACCGATTCACTTTGCTGTATGACTGAAACTAACACAACATTGTAAATCAACTATACTCAAATAAAAATTTAAAAAAATAATAATGTTTATAAAGAGCTTGACACATACAAAAAAAAAAAAGAATCAACCTGGAGTCTTATAAGATTTAAGGGCTCCTTTGATGATGAACCGCACAGCATGGTGACACTCGGAAAGATGAAAGGCAGAGCTCTCTGTTCCTACAGCTCCAATGGAAGACGGCCACCAGGCAGGGCCACACAGGAGCTCATCCCCAAGGACAGCGTCACAGCAGGCTGAGGCTGTAGGGGCAATTATGCCCAGCAAATGTGGCATAGATCCCTGTACACTGACCAATTTGAATAATTTCTGTGGCTCTGGGCACCAGGCTGTTCCTAGTTGTCTGGTACTGGGCCCCATGGAAATTAGGATGGTTACCGACTAGCCCTGGAGAGGAAGGGTTTGGAGTACGGAAGTATCAGCTGCTCATAAAGGGGAACTGACCAACGTCTAGCCAGAACCTCAAAACTAGATCAAAACAGCATTTGTTCTTCTGTTGTAATTAAGCATTAATCACTTTCAAAAAATGTTTTTACTAGAGTATACTTGATTGACAAAGTCGTATTACTTCCTACTGTACAGCAAAGTGTATCAGTTATACACATACATGTATCCACTCTTTTTTAGATTATTTTCCCATATAGGCCATTACAGAGTATTAAGTAGCGTTCCCTGTGCTATACAGTAGGTCCTTATTAGTTATCTATTTTATATATAGCAGTGTATATATGTCAATCCTAGTCTCCCAATTTATCCGCCCCCCCACTTTCCCACCTAGTAACCATAAGTTTTTTTCTACATCTGTGACTCTATTTCTGTTTTGTAAGTAAGTTCATTTGTACCATTTTCTTAGTTTCCACATATAAGCGATATTGTATATTTGTCTTTCTCTGTATGACTTACATCACTCAGTTACGACAGCATTTAAACAACTACATTACACCTGATTATCACCTTCCCCCGTGGGATTAGGAACTTCCCCAAGACCCAGTGTCCCTCCTCCCCCAACCCCAAGCCCCACCCCTGCCTCTTAGGCATCACATTTCAACTGCCCACTTAGGTATCTGTGCCTTTTATTTGGTTGTTACCTTTAGTGGCTGGAATTGTCCTTGTCCATCTTTTCACCCCAGGGCCCAGCACACTGTCCAGCACGTGGAGGATGTGTAATACATATTTTCTCAGTGAATAAATTAAATGTAAAAAGTAGACAATAAAACAGAACATGGCCAGGATCTTAGGGAAAAAACACCTATGTTTAAAAAATGTGATCTTTGGGGGAAAAACATTCAGGCAGAGAAAATGTAAGCAGCAGTACGGGTTCTAAAGTAAAACTTAGTGTTTGAGTGAACTAGGTATTAAGTTGCTATGGGAAAAAATTAATTCATTCGAGGAAAGATGAGAAGGGTATAACAGAGATTAATTAAAATTTAGTTTATCAGATTTTTCTCAGGAGATTGGCAATTGAGTCAGAGGAAAATCTTAAGTGCATAAGTTATATTTCAGCTTCTAAGTACGTTGCATGAGAAAATGAAAGCAGAGAATAGCAGTGTACGTTAAGTAATTACCACTTTGGAATTTGATATGGTCTAAAATTCTAAATCTGGAAAATAAAAGTCGCGGGGTAAAAGTTTGCAACTCGCTCAGTACAATGAATTTTGAAAGGGCCCAGTGCATGGGGTCTCCAGTGACTTTCCCGTCCCTAAAGCTGGCAGACACTTCTTGGTGTTCATCTTACTTATCTGTAGAGACACGTGTGGGATGACTCTGTCCAGAATTGTACTCTTCTTTACACCCATTTTTCCTGTTTTCCTTCTTGTTCTCTGACAGCCCCTTTCTGGCTTCAGTTCCTGGCCCCTCTTCCTCTACCCCACCTCTAAATGTGAAATTCCTAAGGGATCAGCATTGCCTCTCATTTTCTTTTCCATCTACATCCTCTTTGGCGATCTGACCCTCTCCAGGCTTCAATTCACATCTGTCTGCCACCAACTCTCACCTGTGTTTCCAGTTCAAGGGGCTCTCAGGGCAGCAATGAAGAGCCCAGGCTCTCAAGTAAACAGCCTTTTTTTCAGTCCTGGTTCTGCCACTTCTGCCTCAGTGTCCACATCTGAGAAATGGGGATTATAAATAATAAGGCAGGACGTGTGGGAGTCGATCCAGGAGGAGTGGTACCTGGCACAGAGTAAAAAGTTCAATGGAATATACACACACTACTACATGTAAAATAGGTGACTAATAAGGACCTACTGTACAGCACAGGGAACTCTGCTCAGTACTCTGTAATGGCTTATATGGAAAAAGAATCTAAAAAAGAGTGGATGTATGTACATGTATAACTGATTCACTTTTCTGTACACCTGAATCTAACACAACATTGTAAATCAACTATATTCCAATAAAAATTAAAAAAAAAAAAAAAGGGCAGTATAACTTGGCCACCAGTGTCACCAAGCTGACCTGCCCGTCTCTGGACACCACAACTTACCTCCAGGTCACAACCACCATCCTGTCCCACTGATCTGTTGCCATGGCCCCTAACTGGTCCCCTCCCTTTCCTTCTCCTCTTGTCACATAGCATTCTTTGCAAAGCAGAGGTCAGACCGCTCACCTGTCCAAAACCCTTCCAGGCTGCTGTGTCTTCAGGATAAAGTCTGATCAATTGTCTCCGCATCTGTCCTGGCCACCTCCTTTCCCCTTTCTGTGCTCCAGCTCTCATGCTTTTGGGTGTGGTTTCTCCACCATCAGCTGCTCCACTCCCCATTCCTGCAGCTCGTCCTTAGGACCTCAGCTCCCCTCTTCCTACCTCGGGGAGCCAGGTCAGACCCTGGCCCTGGACCATCCCTCCTGTTCTTAGGATCTTCCACACCAGCTCTGTGCCAGGCGCTTCGATAGAGCGGGGAGCAGAACAACCACAGCCCCCACACTCCTGCATCTTCAGTGGAGCCCGGGAGCGCTTTTGGACCCAGCACCAGAGTCTAAGCCCCAACCCACACTGTAAAGGGAAAGTAAAGAGCACTTTGAGAGGGGTCACTAGGCGTCCTCGTTCAGGTTTAGGGTTTAGGGAAGGTCTCAGGAGGGAGGAGACACCTGCTGAGACAGAAGTGTAAGTTGGAGTTGTCCAGGGAGAGATGCCCTGGGCAGGACCCAGACTTCAGGGCTAGCAGCCCAGACAACGGCCCCCAGAAAAGAGAGTGGGGCGTCTGAATGCTTTTTGGGTAGATGACTAAAAACAATGGAATAATCACCAAGTCTAAGAATGGCACTCAAAATTGATCATGCCATTTTACAAAGGAAACAAAATGAGAGGTCCTTTAACCTGATGTTTAAAATCAAAATTCCAGGGGGAAGAAAGGATGAATAAAGAAACCACAAGTAAGCTTAGCTTTGGGTCAGAAGCCACCTGCCACTTGGAACTCAGTCCCGGCTGTTCCACCTACTGGA
Organism: Hippopotamus amphibius kiboko; assembly: GCF_030028045.1. Lineage (NCBI taxonomy): Eukaryota > Metazoa > Chordata > Mammalia > Artiodactyla > Hippopotamidae > Hippopotamus > Hippopotamus amphibius. Next base: position 81,550,539 of record NC_080192.1, read on the forward strand.
AGTGGGGTCTGATGTCATCTGAAAAATTGCGAAGATTAGCTTCAGGGGCTCACATTAGTGAGTGGTGGGCATAAAATCATGAATTGGATTCATATGGGCCCTTCTGCTCTCAGCTTAGAAGAGAGCACTTTTAATATATTTTGATGCGTTTATGAGGATTTCCCTGGTGACCCTAACCTCTCTGAAGTCTCGAGGTCATTGTGAATGCCCAGCCATGATCTTGGGTGAGAGCCGAGATCTGAAGCTCCATTGGGATGGAGGAAATTTGCCTTTGTGAAGTGCTGTGGGTACAAGGATGTGACGAAGTACATGCTTCAAAATATATTAAATGTGCTATTTTCTAAACTGAGAGCAGAAGGGCCCGTCACGTAGATAGCTTTAGTATTTGGGGAGAAAGGAAGAAAAAGGCTGTCTGGCATATGATGTCATTTGTAATAGGGAGGGCCAGCGTCTGTCGGTGATTCCTTTGTGCCAGAATGAAATCGGGCGGGGGTGGGGGGGTGGTGATGGACCCAACACCAGCAGAGGAAAACAAGAGAGCAGATCCCTACCCCACACGCTGGCCACGGCAAGAAGCTGAAAGGGAAATCAGGAAGCCTGAATGCCAGTTTCTAATCCCACCACCAGTAGGGTGCCTATGACTTTGAACGTATCAGACAACTTGTTTTAGCTCCACTTCTTGTCATTAGGACAATGTAAGGACAAGCTTTTTGATGGAACACACAAGGGGAGAGAAGAAAAGCATGAGATTCATTTGGGGACCGAATTTCATTCCCGGGGAAGATGTCTGGCCTCCCAGAGAGGATGAATCCTGGAGGGGTAAGAGGAAGCAGTTTAGGGGAAAGGAGGACCCCTGGTTACACATCAGGAAAGCAAAACTGAAACCCAGCCAGAGCGATTGGTTGCTTTGACCTCTGTAGGGGGAAACTTTTTATTTTATATCGGAGTTTAGCCAATTAACAATGGTGTGATAGTTTCAGGTGCAAAGCGATTCAGCCATACACAAACATGTATGTATCTGTTCTTCCCCAGACTCCGCTCCCATCCAGGATGCCACGTACATTGAGCAGAGTTCCCTGTGCTACACAGTAGGTCCTTGTCGGTTGTCCTTTTTAAATATAGGCGGGAAAACACTGAAAACTTTGAATTGTACACTTTAAGTGGATGAACTGTATGTTATGTGAATTATATTTCAATAAAGATGATAGATATAAGAAAAATAATTTGCTCTAGGAAGAGCAAGAATCACAGTGAGTGGACACTAGTCGTTCTCCAATTTTTTTTGCCTGAATTCCTTGGTTACCCTAGAGGTTCTCCTTTGAAAAATCCCCATGGCTCGTTGTCTTCTCTTTCTAAGGAATTTTTTTAATTGGAAATTCAAGTTATTGAAGGCTGTGATTACCCAGCTTTCCCCAAGTCAGCAATGGGAGGCTGATGTTTTTCTAGCTCCTGTGGCTCACCTAGGCAATCAGATGAATGGGCACACCACCTTGTACCATATATCCCTTGTCAATCTGTCCATCAGAAGGCATTTATTGAGCATAAAACTATATACCTTACGTAAACAACCTCCAACACACCCAGGCCCTGGGAGATTTGAGAGGCATGTGTATTCAATGTGGAATTATTTTCTGTAGCTTGAAGCTGAAAAGGAAATCTCAATTTGAATTTTATAGTTCAGACATTTTCCTTAGCATCTCTAAAATGCACCCCAAAATGGTATTTCAAGCATTTTACAGAAAGGATGCCAAGTACGTGAATGCAGTGGAGAGGAATATTTCTTTCCCATTAACTCAACCTAGAGAACATACCACAAAGATGCCCAACTATCTAATGATCACTAAACAAATTTTGAAAACCAATGACAACAATGCACTCTTCATGCTAATTAAGAGCTAAATTGAGATGATTTGTGTTCAATTCTGGGCTACATTTTTAAATTATTTCCTCCATTGTACTCACTTCAATTTTAATGGAAAGATAAGATCTTTGTTTACATTCACACATTAATAGACTCCACAAATATTTATCGCGTGCCGGTTACATGTGGGACCCTGTGTTGGGCATCGAATAAGCTGTAAGACTGTGGCTCACATGCTCCTTGCTCCCCGATATGGTTTAGAAATAGTCACTTGTTTAATCATCTCATCTCTTTATTTCCCAAGAAGATGGTTCTACACAGTAACTTTTAATACAGTGTGTGTCAGGGTAAAAAGCAGTGTGCAATTATCCAATTTTCATCTACTTAAATTTTAATGACCAGACTTTCTTGCCAATCCTATTTTGCAACTTTTAGCCTGGAGGCACTTAAGTAGCAGTTTGAGACCTGAGATCCTCCCAGATTTAGTACATGGCCAGTGCTTGTTGGACCCTAACTGTGATGTAGTAGGCAGTTTTTATTCAAAGCAACCTTCCATGTAAACTGCCAGTATGCAGAATGCCTCACAAGCATGTGGTCCATCATTTTATATGTACAGAATAACACCCATACCAAAAAAATTCTAGAATATTTTACTACACGTTTCCCCTCAGGAACCTGGCAAAATGAAAGATTGAATGACTTCTACCAGATAGTTTGTTACCAACCAGGGTTCTTGGCCTTCCTTAATCAAAAGAAATTGACAAGAGGTCAGACAAGAAATTCAGGCAAGGTTTTACTGGGGTCCCTGCTGCAGCCGGGGGGAGCGAGAGCAAACAACAGGCCCCCTTGCTTGCTCGCTTCCCGAGGTGGGGCGAGCTGGTTCCTTATATGGGATGCAGGTAGGTGTGTGTCCGGGGGTTGGGCCCGAGGGGTGGCTTAGGTGGTTTGCTCACCCCTTTGGTGATGCTGAGTGCAGTACCTGCTTTTGCTCCCAGCTCTTCAGAAGTGGCAGTTGGGATTTTTTGGTCTTTTTTATCTTATTGTCTATAATCTGCCCCAACTGCACATGCACACCGTTATGTTTAGTCCCTTATAGTGTCTTTGTATTTTGCTGGAGGAGATGTTTGTCCAGGTGCAGGCACTGCAGCCAAGGGTCCCAGGTCCCAGGTTCCAATCTGTCTCAGTTTGCATCAACAAACAGGTAAATCAAGCAATAATCTCAGGCCCTGAGTATGGAAGCACCTGACCTGGGGCCCAGTGAGTACCCCGGATACCCCACCTGAGAGTGTAGAACACAAGTAAGCAGACTCTAACTTCCTTTTCTCCAGTGGGCTTTGAAAAATATGTCTATGCAATTGTTCTCATAGCTTTTTGAAGGAAGGAGATTGTGACTCAAGGCAATTCCACATGTAATCAATCAGAGACCTACCAAGTACAGGGCATTCACTTTGCTGCTAGGCAAAGAACATATGAGTTCTGGTCCTATGGCAGGAGCCTCACTTGCACCTGTTTCTGCCAAGATGTGTCTCTGACTGCCTTTCAGGCCCATCCAATCACAACATGTTCATCCTATTAGAATCCACAGGTTCTATCCAGGCACCTAGACCTGTTTATCACTTGCTCTCAGAACTAAGTAAAGAAACCCTAATCATAAATGCAGTTCTTCAAAGGCAACACAGATGAACTGAAAACAAAAATTGCCAATGGTTAGTAGCTAGCAATTAGATTTCATAAGTTGATATTCATTGTAGAAGTAGCTGTGAAGGAAAGAAAGTGTGACAAGAGCAAGAAATGTGAGGCAGGACGCGTGGAGTCAAAGCAGGTGTCTTACAGAGACCATAACTGACCTCATGGAGAACTTGACTCCAGAGCCGCCTCCTCTTTCCTTTGCATGATGCTCTAGCTCTTCTCAGAACAATGCCAGCTTCGGGCACCTCTTAGCATCTCACATGCAGAAGATCTGAGTCTTCTCGTTCTGATTCAGCTTCTCATGTTTAATACAACAACATTGCATTAGTCCAGATAGGCTACATTTTGCTACAGTTACAAATAGCTCCAAAATCTTTGTGTCTTAATACAAAAAAAAATTTATTTCTCACACATATTACATATCTAACATAAAGACAGCAGGAAAGCTTAGCTTATCATAGACACTTGAGGACCCAGGCTGACGGAGGCTCCAGGCAGATGTGTTCCTCCACCATCACCTGGACATGAAAAGGGGGTGGTAAGTGAGTGATATGCCAGCTCTGAAAACTTCCTTCCCAAAGTGAAGACAACTCTCAGCTAAAGCGTGGCCACACCTGTGACGGTTAATTCTGTGTGTCAACTTGACTGGACAACAGAGTGTGCAGATATTTGGTCAAACATTATTCTGGGAGTGTCTGTGAGGATGTTTGGGATGAGATTAACATGGGAATCAGGAGACTGAGTGAAGCAGACTCTCCTCCTCCCCTCCACCAAGGTGGATGGGCCTCATCCAATCTGCTAAGATTCTAACCCTCTCCTGAGTCAGAAAGAATTCTCTTGCCTGACTGCTGAACTGGGACACATGCTTTCTCCTGCCTTCAGAGTCAAAGGGAAACATCAGCTTTTCCAGGCTCTGAAGGCCATGGCCAATGGCCTTAGGACTGGAACTGCACCACTGCTCACCTGGGTCCAGACCTGATAGACTCACCCTGTAGACCTTGGTACTTGTCAGCCTCCATAATTGTGTGAGCCAGTTCCTTATAATAAATCTCTTTATAGAAATATCTGTGTGTCTGCATTTGTGTATTCATCCTATCAGTTCTGTTTCTCTGAAGGACCCTGTGTAGCACATAATGAAGTAGGGAAATGCAATCTGTTAAGTTCCTGAAAAGAGAACTAGAAATACCTCATGAATGGTGCAATGATTTTCAAAAGTACATCAACAGGATGAGGAGTGGACTTTTCATTTTGCATTGTAATGTGCTCTCAGATCCCAAACTGACAACAAGGGAGTGAGAAATCATACAATCTATGTGGCCGGACACCATCTTTTGTTTATTTAGTGGTGGCAGAGCCCATCCTGCTACCACCCGATGGCATCTCTTCCTTTCCAATTATATAAGAAAACCACATAGGAGATAAGGGTGGGCAGGTCAGTGGGGTAGGGGGCCTTCCAGGCACAAGGGATTAAAGAAATTTATCCCTCCCCTCTCCAAAGCCAGATAAGTGTCTAAAAGAATCAGTGATTGAGTTAGGAGTGCCTTCAGGGAGGGGACACCAGCGCTTCACTTCCCATCTGGAAGCTTGCTGAGTTATTGAAAATGTCAGCCTATACTGGGGCCACCACTAGACAGGAGCAAATAAAGGCATCCTTGGAGAAGCTCGACATGGATAACCAGGCTGCAATCGGCATGGAGAATGGCAGGACTGGTGCCTACAAATGGTCTGGTGATTTCAGGGTAGCAAGGGAAGGACTGTTGGAGTAGCCTTTGGTAACAGAGTAGACCTGATGTTAATCCTTTCCTAGTTCCCTGCATCCCCAGAGGCAGGAAAAGAGGTCATGGCTCCATGGAAGAAGCTCAGAGATTAAAAAAAAAAAAAAAAAGAGGGGATTTCCTTCCCAGAGAAGGAGTTGGGGCCATGGACCACGGGAAGGACCCAAGGGACTGCCTGTCTTTGGAGGAGTCCTCAGCTGAGTGCCACTCTATACGAATCCCACACCATCCACACAGGGGACAGCACATGGAAAGAAGAAACGAACAATATCAGATAAAATAAGACCAAGTGAGAGAGACCAGAGCCACCTCCTCAACCCCAAAGGACACCATGTGTGTAAGAGTATCTCTGCCAGTCTCATTCCCCGACTCCATCCCAAATTCACAGGGCCCAGCCCACCCAGAGAAGTGAAGAAGGGGGAGTCATATAGCAGATCAGGACCCACTCCCAGCTCTGCAGTGTTGGGGAGTGAAAAAGCAGAGGGTTTCTCTAAACTATTTTACCTCTTTCCTTTTTTCACAGTTCTTAATACAATGTGGTCATTATGGGAGTATCAAATGTTACAGTAAAATAGTCACATCCACTTACTTTTCACATCTACTGAGAGGCAAGATCTTTCTAGTTCAAAATGTTTCCCTTGGCAAGTCTTTCAACACCAGCCACGGCACAAAGAAGCCAGCAAATGTGTTCTGCTATTGCAGACTATGCGTGTTTTAATTTTGTTTTAATCAAATTAACTCCTATCCCATTACGTGAGCTCAAAATTATAGCGACAGCCTTCAACTGATTGTAAATGCAGATTTTGATTAATCTTTAAAAGGGCAAGTTCAACAGCATTGCACAGAGCAAAGAGGTGAAGCAGAAAAATAATTGTAGTATTTCTGTTTATCAAAAAAAAAATAAATGCTTCACCAGAATTTCACATTCCTAGTAAGTAAAGGGAAACGTTAGCATTTATTTACACTATATAGTGTGTAGCAGATATTCCCAGGTTTTCTGCACTTTTCTATAAAACTTGGAAAAAGTACGGGATCCTGGCTCACAAATACAGACGGTGAATTTTTTAATTGAGAGTCACACAATCATACATATACTATATTCAATTATTTCTTTATGAATTTTCAATAGCTGAACCAATACTAAAACGCTGCAAATATTTCAGCAAATGTCCAGGTGGTATCATCCACACTCTGCAATTTGTCTTTCACATTGAAGTTTTCTTGCTGTGTCAGAAGCAAAAATAAGTCCAGATGTAAATCTTTAACCTGGTTACAGGCTTTAAAAATGTTTCAAAGTAATAGTCATCTTCTCATGATGGATCAGATTCTGTTCTCAACATTTGTTTTGGTGTCTCTTACTATTTCACCCTTGCCAGCTCTGTTTTCTTCACTTAGTAGGGCAAAACATATAATATTTTTAAAATATATATGTATTTTAAAAATACATCGTGCAGGACAAAGTTTCCCTAGAGTACAGAGATCAAGGGGGGAAATGAAACAGAAAGGAAAGGGTTCAGCTGAGTTACGTTTTCTTTTAGGCTATAACTTGGATTCCCTAGAGCAGCTCTGTCCAATAGAAATATAATACTAGCACAGACGTAAACCACAGCTATAATTTTCAATTTTCTGGCAGCCACATTCAAAATAAGTTAAAAAGACACAAATAAAAATCACCTTAATAATATATTTTAAATCAATATTTTCAAGTTATTATCACTGTAACATGTAATGATACAACCATTTACTTATGAGTTGCTCTAAATTCTCATTTTCATACTAAGTCTTCAAAATCTAGTGTGTATTTGACATATACAGCATGTCACATTTAAAGTGTTCAATGAGGGACTTCCCTGGCGGTCCAGTGGTTAAGATTTCGCCCGCTCAATGCAGGGGGGATGGGTTCGATCCCAGGTTGGGGAACTAAGATCCCACAGGCCGTGTGACATGGCCAAGAAGAAAAATAAATAAAATAGAAAAAAGTAAAATAAAATAAAATAAAAAACAAATTAAGTGCTCAGTGGCCACATGAGCTTACTGGCTACCTATGGCCAGCACAGCTTTAACGAGTATAAGAAACGGTTCTAAGAATCTGATCATGTGTTCGTAGGCAGCCTGCATACCCATGTTGGTGTAGTGCCAGTGCTAGCAATGATGACTGTATTAAAGTTAGTATTGGAGCACCTCTAACTAATCCCTGCTGTGACTGAAGCTCCGTAACATGTTGTCACGACACCGTTTACCAGGTAACTATTATCTGTAGCTTATAGATGAGGAAACTGAGGTTCAAAACTCACCCAAGGGCACTGAACCCCAGATCTGGTCCCACTGTGATGTTTTCTCAACATCCCACATTGGTGCTCATCCCATGATATGGTCCAGGATGTGACCAGGAGGTGGCCAGACTGGGCAGCCAGACACTTCGATATGATGTGAGGGTTCCCGTAAGCCTGGGCTCCGAAGGTTTTGTGCTGTAGGTGCCCCAGTATTTCTCATAATGATTGTATAATAAGTGATGTTATGGCCTCTATCAGGAATTTACGCATCTCTGTTGGAACTGCTGAAAGTTTGGATCAGGTCAAGAATGTCTTTTTTCCCAAACTCTCAGGAATAGCTGGGGATCCTGATCCCTTGGGGGACACGTAGAGCATCAGTGATTTAACTTGTCCGATGTCACCCAGATGATAACTGTGAGAGGTGGATGGACAGCCAGGCCTGTCTGCTTTTGCACTTTATCCGGCAACCTTCTGTACTCTGGTCTGCATCTTCAGGAACTGAATCTCACACTCGCTAATTTTGACCTGGAGAAAAATAATCCAGATGAAGCTTAAGTGGCCCCCTCAGCCAGGCATGTCTTCGCTCAATGACACAGAAAACAGCACCTCACAACGCACTGAGGGCAGCCTAGAAGAAGCACAAACCGTGGGGTGCGGATATGCCCGCACGTCTACAGAGCTGGGTGTTGGGACCTATGGACACAGAGCTGGAGAAGCTTGTAGGGGTGTCCTCTGGGCTGGGGAAGCAAGAGAGTCATCAGAGCATTGCGGGGTGCTCAGTACTCCGGACCCAGACCCAGGGTGCAGGCCTGCAGAGCCTGAACCTAAAAGCGCAGCATTACTGAGTCTCCACGTGCACTGACCGTCAGCAGCTTTGGCAGGAGAAGCATCCACAGGACCAGCCCAGGCGCTGCACCCACCAAAGCAGGCGGCCTGGAGGGCAGAGCATCAGAGCAGGGCCAGGCTTTCGGGGGCTCCCAGCTGTGGAAATGCTGCATTTGACATCTGGAGCTTCCAGAGGCTTCATCACAGCAAGTGACAGCAGGAACGGAAGAAAGGGCCAGGCTCCCATGGGTGAGTGGGGAAAAGAGCAACGACCCTAAGACCCCCTTAACGACAAGAGGGAATTTCATGGAGGATAAGTCAGAGATAACCTACTTTGCCACTCTTTCTGAGTGCATTCGGATTAGGGTGGCCCGATCTAGCAAATAAAAATACCGGACACCCAGTTAAACTTGAAATTTAGATAAACAATGAATTTTTGTTTAGTAATAAGTATGCCCCATGCAACCTACTACTAAAAATATTGAGTTGTTTATCTGAAATTCAAATTTACTTGATATCTGCATATTATCTGGACTCTGTAATCTGGTCCCCATGCTAGTCTGTACACAAAATTGAGTTTCTAATGCTTTCATTGTGAAACTTGATGCAAAGTAGCACAGCAGTTAAAGGGCTCAAACTGGGGTCGGGGACCCCAGGTGTGACGTAAGCTCTGACACTTATCCATCATGTGGCCTGAACAGTAGAATTGTTTCTCTCAGCCTCACTGTCCTCATCTGCAAAATGGGGATGACATCTCTTCCTCTGGCTTTTGTTAGAATTTAATGAAAAAATAAATGCTCAGTAAGTGGAAGATAAAATTATTTCAGAAAGTGTTCTTGTTTAAAAATATCAAAAATAATCAATAATGCCAGATTGAACTATTGTGAGACCATCCTAATCGTATTTGAATCTTGGTAATTTTTTCTTAATTCATAAAACTGGGAACACTTTTCAAAAATGAGTTTAGATCTTATAAGGTCTTATATTGGATATCTTAAGATTTTTATAAAACTGAATCAAGTGCTTTAGAAATAAAAAAGATGCCATGATGTCTATTTTTAATAAAAAAATAAAAATATATTACTGAAGTTTAAAACAAAAAAAATCACTGTAATGTTTAAAAGAGGGTCATACAATGAAAATAGTAAACTATGGAAAATACATTTTTTAGCATTTATAAAGCACACCAACTGCTCACTAATTCTAGACACATCTATAGTGTGCGCTCAGTGTTCAGACAAGTTCAGTTACTGATATAATCATTTATAAATTAGACCAAAACATAAGTCACCCCTGGTGTCTGAGAACACACACACAAAGAAACACAAACAACACATACACAGACAAATGCACTTTTTTTTTTTAAGCCGTAGAGAATCTCAGAATTTGAAAGGGAAAAGATGTGCCACTGTTTGACAGCAACACTTGGCAGTAGCTCTGACAGTTTGAGGAAAAGCCAATCTCAGTGGTAAAAACCTTTTTATGGGCCCTTGGCTGGGACATTCAGATAGGAATGTGCCGTGCGGGAGAGCAGGCTTGGCGAGAACAGGAGCAGGCTGCACTCTGTTTATTTCTGCCGTCACTGTAAACTGTGCTCGGGGGCTGAATATACATTGTCCCAGGCTTGCGTTGCGTCCTAGAGCACAGCCCAGGGGAAAAGCTGAGGAAAATGGGAGAGAGGAGATGTGAGCTGGTGCTCTCCTTCAATTTCAGCTCTCAGCAAACTTCGAATTCATCATGTGGTTTCAGTGTTACCATTATTGAGAACCTACTATATATCAAGCACAATGTTAACCCCTTGACCTTGCTCATGTGTAAAATGGGAATAATGACTGTATCTGTTTCTTGGGGGTGCCATGGTGCTGCTGATAAAGTGCTTGTCACTGGGGCTGGCACAGAGTAAACATTCAGTAACTGTTAAGCCTAAGACTGAATGGTAAATTTAGAGCATTATAATTATTGAACGGTTAGTCTATACAGATCCAGGATTCAAACCAGGCATCCTGGCCCCAGAGCACTCCTCTTAATCACTATCTTGCACTGTCTCCATTAATTATCCATTAATTTTCATAGAACATTTGAAAATGCATCACCGTGGCTGTTCTTAATATTGATAAAGTGAGGCACAGAGAATTTTCATGCCTTGGCCAAAATTTTCACCAAATGGAAGCTTCGCCTAACAGCTACTTTTCCTCCCAATAGTTCAGTAAATAAACCTTAATAAACACTTTCAGCACACAAAGTATGAAAGAAAGTATTGTAGGGGAAAAAAATAAAAGAATTGCAAGATATGGTACCCACATTGAGAGGGCTTGCATTCTGATCAAGAAGATGGAGCAGACACCAAGGACTCGAAAAGAAATCAAGGGGTAGAAATAGATGCCATGTGAACACACTGATGTAAAATGTGCATACAAAGGATTGAATGCAGAAATCGAGAGGGAGCCGTCCCAGAAGCTTCCAGGAGAAGGGAGCTTTGGGGCCAAGCCTAGAAAGAAAAGAGGGGTCTGGGTTGGCAGAGTCTTCCCACTCCAGCCATCTTGCCAATCAACAAACCTTCTCCATCCAAGGGCAGTTCCCAAAGAAAACCATCATAGCCTATGAGCACAGCTCCAGCCCAAAGCTGGGCAGCAAGGACAGCCTGACAGGTCAGTGCCACTCGGAAAAGGGCCATTGGCACACATCCAAAGAACTGCTCCAGGATGGGAGAAGATGACCTATTTAGGGGGAAGCAAGAAAGAAACTTTATAAAGACAATTAAAGTCCTGTAAAAATCTTAACTTTTTTTTTTTTTTTTTTTTTGCCATTGTGAATTTTCTTGCCAATCTGAGGACTACACTGGCTTTTCCTCCTTCAGTGTCTGGAATGACACACGAGGCACAGTGTCCTCCTTTTATATCCTCACCCACCTCTGCTTTTATTTTCACCCTCTCCTCTTCCCACGCCTCCCCCCCCAAGACAAACAAAAATAAAACAAACAAATATGTGAAACTTACTTGGAATGATGCTAGAGTCTCTGTACTATTAAGACACTGAGTAATGATTGGCTGCTTTCCAGGTAGCTCTGCAGTCTGTTAAATAGCTCAATTAGTGAGCAGGGCTCTCCCTCCCTCTCTCTCTTTTCTTCTTTCCCTCTCTCCCTCCCCCTCTCTCTCTCCCCCTCTCTCTCATAGAATTTGGCCAAGTGCATGCTGCATTATAGCAAGGGGCCGTGCCAAATGAGCCCAGCAGCATCCTTTTGTAGCCCCAATGCCTGGGACCCCTGAGAGCAAGGGAGAAGTCACCGTCTCTGGGCCTGCAGGGACCATGAGGCAGCAGAGAGCATCATGGCAGGATGGTTTTTCCTTCTGAAGGGTGGCTAATGAGCAATGTAGGTGAAGCCCCCCAGGAGGCACCCGGGCACCCTGCCCACCCAAACAGAAGAAAGAGTGAGGTGGCAGCCACAGCCGGAGACCAGAGAGAGGGGGGTGGAAAAGAGGAGCTGGGGGAAAGGAGTGCAGGCCAGAAACCAGAAGCTCTGCCAAGTTATTTAGATTCGAATGATCTGAAGGAGGCTTGAATCCCTTAAAAAATATAATTCTCAAAAATATAGCATGAGCCTACAATGTTGGCACTATGTACATCAGCTGTGTGCATTTCCCATCATTCCTTCCGGGGCTGGACCACTGAAATCTTATTCCCTCTTCTTGGAAGGGATGGTTTAGGTACACACTCTCTACCTACCAAACACACACATAAAGTGAGCCCTCAAATCTTGCTTTACTATGTCTGTTGGTGGTTCAACCAGACCTAAACAGTGTCAGAAGGACAAATGAGAAGGCTACATCTTATGTAGAGTCCACAAGCCCTACATAATCCTTAATTCCTTATTGAAATCTGTTGCCCTGCTCTGAAAGCTCATACAGAAAGCAGGACATTCATGCTGTAAGGTAAACATATTTCGTCTGTTGTCTGTTTCTGTAACACTTTTGTTGGTCTGGGCTACATGATCCTGATGTATTCATTACATCTTGGCGCGTACAATATACAGTATTTCTCTGTTTGACTCATTACAGGACTCATACCAATTAGGTGAAAGAAAATATTGTTTGCAAAAATACTTTTAGGGGGATTACATTTATCCTAGAATATTATGTAGCACCATTTTAGAAACATTAAGTCCCAGCATTTACATATAATTATTATGGTTATACCCTAGAGAAGATATTTAAATGTCCTTACCCTATCTGTTGGGTATATCTTTCCCTCGGAAGGAGTACCCTGTCAAACAATTAGAATGCTGAAATCAGAGAAAATATTCTTAGTTGCTAAATTGAAGAAAAAGTTGCCCCAAGATAAAAATTCTTAATGTAAAATTGTCCTTTGATTTGGGTGGTTTATTTTTGTTATGACATTATGGGATTTTTCTTTTGAATTTTAAGCATAAAATCATGCAACTCAATTATCAAGATATTTGCATCTGAGAAAAATCAAGTGCTGAAATTAAACTCATAGATTTTTATGTGGACCTGAATCTGTTTCTTTGTCATTTCAGTGGGTACTGGGAAGTGTTTCGCCATGAACATGCATATGCTTTATGTTTTCAGGTAGTGATTCTGCACATGTTGAAACACATAGATCTGAGCTAGAGACACAGGCTTAGCATTTTGTGGAAAGCTGCCGAAGGAAATCATAAAGGTCCTTCAAAAACCAGATCTCCAAATATACACTTCTTCAAACGACAATGTACCTATGAGTGTCTGCCTTCTGTTGGCTGGAGGTATATCTTAATAAAGAAAAAAAACTTAATTTTAATAGCAGATCCTCCCTACCTTATCACATGCCTCTATTTTTTTAAAAGGATGGATCAAAGGTGTTAGCGGATACCTGTATAGGTCACATGTAAAATTCTGCATTAGGATAATCTGTCATCCATTTCCTTTCTTTTTTTTTCCCTGAAAAAAAAAAAAAAAAGAAAACGAGAGAGAGAAAGAAAGCATAATCAAAAGCCTAAATGACAAAGAGTTGACAGTCAGATTCTGCGGTAAATGATTCCAGAGTCGCTGGCCTGCGGAGACGCGGAGGAAGTCCCCAGCAGACCTGATTAATTCCAGTCCTCCAGCTGCCGGAGGAGCAGAGGGTAAGCAGTTTCGCAGAGAGGAGCCTATTACCACTACTAGGCTGAAATAGATCTAATCAACTCACAGCCGCTCCAAAGAAAACTTTACAGGTTTAGCTCACTAAGGCAGTGCTTTCAAATGATGACTACAAAGGATCATGGGAGTCTGAAAGCATTTAGTCTTTATTGCAGCTCAAGGAAATTTTCTGCTGTGGTTAGGCCGTGCTAATTTACTGAACATGACAAACCTTCCCAGACTGGGTGACATCATTTGTTTCAAGGCCCAAGCGCTCATACTGGAGTATTTCAAATATTACTTTTTTTTTCTTCAAAAACAGTTAATTTGTTGATATTTCATTGGTGTTGGTGCTAATTACATGCACCATTATAAATGTCTGCACTAACCTACTTTAACGTTTAATTTAAACAACAATGCTCTGTAATTTGTCATGGTGCTTGCAAAGTGATGAACATTGCAACTTGGTTTTCTAAGCAATCAACATTTTATCTGTGCATCTTTAAAAGGAGGAATTTCCTGACGGGAAGGAGACCCTTTGAAACAGATGTGGGGTTCACACCCCCAGCTTCAAAATTATACTGTTATACAGTGATTTGTATAATTAAAAAAAAACACTCAGATCTGAATGGATTGAAAACAATGTGAACTAACATATACTCTATCAAACAAAGTTCTGAGTTTTTATAAATATTCACATTGGATTGTATACCCACCTCCGTTTTAATGGAAAATAAACAGAGGGAAATTATTAAGGCTAGATGTTAGATTGAAACCAAATAACCATTTGTTTTGTTTGGTTTTGTTTTTTTGGTTGTTGTTGGTTTTTCTTTCTTTTTTTTTTTTTTTTTTGGTTGTTGGAAATAAAGATTTGCAGGGTAAATCTGCTTTTGTTTAAATAATCAGGATTTGGAAACTCTACACGAATTACACGAGATGCTGTTTAGAATGCTATGTGTGATAGCAAACATGCACATCACACACTTATTAAATATATTGATTACTAATGAATTCTCTGATCATGCCCCCCAAAGAAATTAAAGGAGAGTACTCAAATCCTTAAATTTAAGTTAATTACGGATGATAATCCGCAAACCGTTTCCTTCAGAAAATTTCTGTCTATTAAGGAAGATACAGTAGACCCAAAAGATGAACACTGAAGAAGCAGAGAGAAGATAAATGATGGATAGTTTAGGATTTTAATAAACCCTGAATCTGTTAGTCGTTATTTCAAGCATGGTCCTTTGGTTAAGGATGTGTGATTAGGGGAGAAGGACAGCTGAGCGAGGCTGCTGGACACACCACAGTTTCAGAGAAAGCAAAATGTGGTCATGGGTGATATTCTGAAAAAAGGTTCCAAGATTCCACTGGAATCTGATTTCTAGATTTAGAAAAGTACCTTAGGCTGCTGAGTATTTGCAAAGAACTTATAACAACAACTTATAACAATTATCTGAATTATAGATAGTTAAGTCATTCATGTACTGGGAGTTCATGCTGATCAGATTTCCTCCTTAAAATAGAACTTTGCATTACTTATCACTTATCCAGAGCTTAAAATGGTGCTTGGACTTTCCTTCACATCAAGGATTCCAAATGCATCGTAAAAATCCATCTCTGAGTAGGATTTGTAAATTTCTGACTTTCATCAGAACATCACTTTTGGTTACATTATAATGGACTTGATCTGCATTCCTGAAGTTCAAGCAGGATTTGTATTTAGATCAAAGAAAAATTCCTTTTCTGAAGTTTTTCAATCTTGCTTCATTCAGGTAATATTAAGCCACTTAAAATTTCAACACCAAGAATCCAGCATTACCCCTAAAATAGATACAAATGCCTCTGGAACTGTAAGACTGAAGAATTCTGTCTTCATCAGCTATGAGTTCATGGTAGTCATGGGACATCGAAGGCCGGGTTTACTTCTGTCTCTTTCAGTGACAGTTCCTAGTGGCCTCAAATGTGCAAACAATTAGACAGCTGTATGTATAATTGGTTTGACATGCCTGTTCTGTTCCTCCAGACAGAGAAACTACCTTTAAAAATTCCACGGATAAATTTAACCATATAGGTAACTTTTAAAAATATGACATTTTATAATTTTGCAATATCTAATAGGGACCCAAATGAAATTAAAAGACTTTTGGAGAGTACCAGACACATTTGGCCCCTGTGGTTGGCTTGATCCTTGAACAGAGAACTGGGCAGTGGAGGCCCAAGACATAAGACACAGGAGTGTAAGTTTCAGTCTATTCCAAAACCTAACGACAACAGAATACGTATTTATTGTCACTGGAAAAAAAAATAGTGGAGGAGAAGAGAGGTAGCACCAGGTGAGAGACAAATGAAACAATCAGTTTAAATCCATCTGGGAAAACAACTCAAAGCAAATGGACTACTGATATCCAATTGGTAATATCATTTTCATCTATAAAGCAGGAGCTCTTGCAAACTCCTGTTTGTTTTTTTGAAAAGAAAACCAAAATTACTGATAACCAAAATCTTAAAACTGGATGGCTTTAAGAGTTATAACATCATAGAAATAGATTCATGAAAGGACTTGCCTGGTGGTCCAGTGGTTAAGAATCCGCCTTCCAATGCAGGGGACGCGCAGGTTGGATCGCTGGTCAGGAAACTAAGATCCCACATGCCAAGGGGCAACTAAGCCCACGGGCCACAGCTACTGAGCCCATGCGCTCTAGAGCCTACAAGCCACAGCTAGAGAGACGCCTGCGCCCATGCTCCGTAAAGAAAGAGCCCGCAAGCTGGGTGCCACAACGAAGACCCAATGCAACCAAATAAATAAATAAAATTTAAAAAAGAAATACATTCATGAAGTTAGAAAATTGAAGAAATAGAGGTGAGATTAATGACGATAGATAGAAAATGCCCTGAATGAAGTAAACTTTTATTGAGTATTTGAGTACATAATTTTAGGAAAGATTGAGCTATTGGCCATCTTGCTTATGGATATGTTATTGGAGGATTTATTAATTATGGATTTTACCACTTGAACACCATGTTAAAGTGCATATGGTGTGTCTAATCAATGCCATGTGCATCCCAGAAAGTCATGAAGGAACAGCCTTGTCACTGGAGCCTCCAAGGGACAGACAGTGGGCAACAAAGGAAGTCTGAGTGTAGGAACACGGGGTCCGTTTCTAGAGAGTTAAAGTTTGGGACCAGAGAAACCCATTCCTGCCAGAAAATATCACCAACATCCTAAAGAATATGTTTTACAGCTTGTTTTTGCAGGAAATAAGGATGGTTCTGGAATCACCTGGATTTGCTTTATTATTTTATTTCTTTTGCAAAGATCACAGTGATGTCATATGTTATTTGGCAGTAGAGACATGGTAGTATTGGCAGATTTTTAGACTAAATTCTAAGGGCTGTGCTTTTTGACTGGCTACTTCTATGTGGTTTGGCTTTTTAGTGACATTCAATAGGCTTTGTGTTTCTTATTATGATTTACTTTTAAATCTCTATGTACTATAGAGTTTGTGCTACTGAATGTTGCTCTAGTTTTCTTTAAATGCCAAATCCTCAACATGGAATCGTAAAGATGTGCTAATTAAACTCAAACCATTTTACATCTATTAATTCAGACTGTGATCTCTCATCAGATTTCATATGTTAAGTAGGATTTAGGGCTGGCCAGCAGATGTACACTGTTCACAAATGTGGTGAACAACCAACTGCAATGACCATTCCTGAGTCAGATTTGTTTTTTCTTTTCCTTGTTCAGATGCTGAAGGATTATATTTCAGTTCAGATAGACATTTGGCACCAACAGAGAAAGCAACATTCTGTGGCTCCCCTGAGTATGTATCAGTTGTAGTTATTTTAATTATTTCCAACATTTAGCTTTTCTCCTGAAATGTCTACTCTTTCTTCGATTCTGCCATTGAGATAAGTCATGACCGCGCTGGACAGAGTGAGACCAGCACAAGATGACCTGACATCCCTCCAGTACATGGGGATATGTTCCTTCTTTCCAAAAAGCTGTTTACACCCCAACCAAAACCACAAGAAAGCATCCATCCCGAACGAATAGGGTGAAACCCTCTGAGGAGGACAGAGGCACGAAGAATTTGACGTTTTTAGAGAACAGCTTCAGTGGAAAATGCCGTACAAAATGGTAGGCATTAAAGTTATTAATGTTTCTGCATCTGGCAAAAGACACAGAGAAGAAATATATCTTGTGCCTCAAAAGACAAATCCACAGAAAGATGAAGACTGCCCGATGGAGTACCCAGCACCTTCATCAGTCTCTTTAGTGTAAAGGAAGAAAGTTTATACACAAATTAAGTTCAGAGCTTCACACCTAAGTGTGGGGTTTCTTAGAGACATCTCCGTGGATCCGTCCCTAGTGAGTGATATCTGACAGTGAAAAGGCTATGCAAATTACAACTATTTAAAATCAAAGTTGAAGTCCAAAGACCTCTGGCCAATCAAAGGGTTCCTTTCTGCCCCCTGGTGGATGGAGACACATTTCTACATGCCCATTATGTTAGTTGTAAAACGGGGACTTCAACGAATTTCTGAAAGTAGGTTTCTGAAAAAGGCAAACTATGATGTGGTCAGATTTAACCAATTTTCTTTTTAGTGAATGCTTTGTAACAAAGTAACCATTTGATATGGGCAGTTCTATGCTTTGTCTGTCCTTTAATATGTGAAGAGACATTTTTACTGGGCTACATAGCTGTGTGTGTTTTGGTCTTGGGGTCTTCTCCACCATGTGTTTCTCTCTCCCTAACACTTTCTTTTCCCTTCTCATCTACTCCTATCCAAAATAGAAGCTAAAAAGAGAAAGGATGCTTTGCTCTCCCATTCTGTCCTTCCCTGAATTTTTTCTGGCATCCATCCTTTACGATTTTACTCCTTTTTCTTATCTTTTCCTCTGCGTTGCCCATGGTAGCACTGGCTACACTATCACTTTCAACAGATGAATGACTTTGAGGACCAGCAAGGGAAAGTCTTCGTGTATTTTCCAGGCCAAATAAAATAAAACCAATATTAGAACAAATTAACAAATGCACGAAGGTATGGCACCCAGAGAGATTTCATTTCCATTTTTGTTACCCTTAGAGAAGCACTTTTTGAGTGTGCTGTGTACTGAAATTTTACAAAATTCTGGCCAAAGGTAAAAATAATGTGTAGGGGTGACATTCCCCTGTCACAAATGCACATCTTGTCGAAGCTGTGCCTAGCCACAGGATTTCACAATCTTTTGGGATTGGCAATTCACACGGTGCAAAATCCCATTTGCAACCTAGCTTTCCCCTATCCCGTGGGATTCATTGTGAGAGCATTTTAATATAATAGTCTTCCTAGAGTTGAGAACTCTAGGAAGATAGCCCCTCATCTAAGACAGAGGAACAGTAAGCAGGTGGAGATAATGAATCGATGGCATAAAAAATGGTTTTATCGTTTATATTTTTATCCTGTGTGTGTTCTCCCTGCCTACTTCTCACTGCAGTTTTACAGTTGCTTCTATTAGAAGAGCACAGGCACACAGGCTCTGGATTGCTACCACAATCATCTATTTCTTTTCAGAGACAATGACCAGAACAGTGCTTATTTCAAGAATAAAATCGTGCCCCCCTCCGCCAATCCCACATCCTAGAAGACTGGCTTCATTCCCTTAGACCTGTGAGAAAACAATACGTTATGAATAGCGTCTCCTCTTCTGTACACACCTTTTTTCCCATGGTAAGTGTTGTTTGAAGACCAATCGATGTTTTCTTTTAATCAGAACTTCCCCTCCCCAGCATTTTTCATGTGTATTTTCAGAACTCTCAAGTTCACATGAAAAAAATTCTCTCAAAAAAATGGCTCCTAAGTTTCCAGGAACAAATGCCAGACGGGGCTCCTTATGTTTGCCTTCTCCAGAGAGTTCACACTTCAAAATGTCCAGGGAGCTTGGAAAATTGAGCAGAATACGAGATCAGCTTAATCATTGACTAAATATCGATGACAATACTAACGTGGAAAGTAAGAAACGGGAAAGGTGTGAGGATGACACAGAGCCCTCCTCGATGTAGAATTAGATCACTTTGCAACTGTTAACACCAGGCTGGGGAATCATATATCATTCTTAGAGCAAATCATCACTTCGAAAGTCAAACTTCTGATTTAAAGGGGAAAAAATCTCCACTCTGTGTATTTAGTGGTGATTCAAGAGTTTAGATGTGAGCTCTTTCTAGGGTCTCCCTTTCATAATCATCAGGATTTGTGGTCTGCCCAGGCTCCTTCAAGACTTGTCATCATGAGACATACTTAAGTGTTTAGATCTTTCCCCAGCTATAAGTCATAAACAAAAACAACAGGGCTTTTTCCCTGAAAAAATATTTAGGCCTAAAAATTTGAACATACGTCAAATGAAAGTAATCGAATGGACGGCAAAGGTTCAGTCCAGGTCAAAGAGCAAAGGTAAGAAAAACCACCTGATTTTTGCCTTTTAATCTGTCTCTTTGGATAAAGAGATAACTTGACCTTAAAATCCAGTCATTGTCATTGTCACTGGAATAAGAAGAAGAAGGAGAAGGAGAAGGAGAAGGAGAAGGAGAAGGAGAAGGAGAAGGAGAAGGAGAAGGAGAAGGAGAAGGAGAAGGAGAAGAAGAAGGAGAAGAAGAAGGAAAGGAGGAGGGGGAGGGGAGGAGGGAGGAGGGGGAGGGGAGGAGGGAGGAGGGGCAGTGGGGGGGAGGGGGAGGGGAGAGAAGGGGAGGGGGAGAGGAGTAAACCAGAGCCCATTACCAATCAGCACAAAAAAATAACCCGATGTAGTAATTCCAAAAATTGCCTAACTTTTTTGGAGCGCGTGAATTGTCCTCATCTGTGATATAACATTTAAGAATGAAACTCAAATTAGCTCCTTAAAGTGGTCCTGTGACTTTAATTATTCAAAAAGTACACCAATTTAATGAGTTTTTAAATATTAAAACTCTTCCCTATTGTCACCACCTACACTATCTATTGTGAGCTCTTAATTTACAGAGCAATTAAGTCAGGACCCTCATTTATCAGGACATGTGCATTTGTTGGAAACGTAGTCAGTTTTTATTAATGGATGCTATAGAAATACGGAGGTGAAATTAATGTGTGTCTTCAGAGGTCGTGCCCATGGTGGTGGGGGGCTAGCAAGGAGCAAGACGTGCGATAAATAAGTCACTGCTATTTCCTGATTGCTCCAGAGATTGCTGAAATATTAAGTGGCACAATGGTTACCATTCTCAGCCAAAATGCTTGCAAGAAAATGCCCCCTGAGTTTTTCTCTGGCAAACATCTGTCATGGGTAGTAGCTGAGAAATAGGGAAACTTCAAAGCACTACTTTGTGATTATTAGCAGAGTGTGGAGTGTACTGTTCTTACATTTTAATGCAAACCAAGTGTTGATGAGCTGAAAGCGCAGAATTAAAAAGTAGCCCAAATTTCCTTTGTTCTTCGGGATGGGGCTGACAGGAACATTCACAGTCGGTAGTGCTCCCCAGTCCTTCTCAATTTGCAAGGCACAAGAAGTTCTGGCTCCAGAGGCAGGTGGTGGGAATCCAGCAGGACCAGGCAGGACTTGCCCTGCTCACCACTTAGAGTCACCGTCGCTCTGTCCAATCAGCTGGTGTCTGCTGTTCAGCATACATCGTTCAAGGACAATCTTATTCAAAGCGGTTACAAAGGAGCTTGAGTAAGTTTGAATGGTGTGTCTTCCACAAATGAACGTATCTATGAAACGGAAACAGACTCACAGACATAGACAACAGACTTGGGGTTGCAAAGGGGGATGGAGGGGGAGGGGGAGGAATGCAGTGGGAGTCTGGGGTTAGTAGATGCAAACTGTTACATATAGGATGGATGAACAGCTAGGTCCTATTGTAGAGCGCAGGGAACTATATTCAGTATCCTGTGATAAGCTATAATGGAAAAGAAAAAAGAAAAAAAACAGAAACAGACTCACAGACGTAGAAAACAAACCAAAGGGGAAGTGGGGGAAGGATTAAATTAGGAGTATGGGATTAACAGATACAAACCACTATACATAAAATAGATAAACAACAAGGATTTACTGTAGAGCACAGGGATAGTCAATACCTGTAATAACCTATAACGAAAAATAATCTGAAAAATATCTGCGTGAGTACACCTCACTGGATCACTTTGCTGTATATCTGAAACTAACACAATATTTTAAGTCAACTATATTTCAGTTAAAAACAGAGGGAAAAAAAAATGGTGTGGCCTCGCCTCAGGAGGTAACCACCACCTCAAAAAAGTTTGCTGTAAAGGTTAAAGGACGAAGATGCTTTTTATAGTGAAATCCAAACACATAGTATGAAAAATATCTGAGCAATTTTGTCAGCATTTCAGCCAGTTGTTGGAATGATCTAAGCATAAAGGGACTGAATGTTTCCTTAGGTGAGGAAATGGGTAGACACACAGAGTGTTAGTACTTCACTATTTTTTTAAACATTTGAAAAAGAATAGATACAAGTGTATATACACAACTGGATCGCTTTGCTGTACACCTGAAACTAACACAACATTGTTAATCAACTATACTCCAATATAAAATAAAAGTTTAAAAAAAAAAGAATAGATTTGATAGTGCAGCAATCTCCAAGCATTCTTTAATCTCCCGGGTTGCCACAATCCACACGGGAAAGGAAAACTACACACCAGAGAAGTACAACACAACAGAAAGATGCTTCCCAAGGTATACAGAGTAGGACTCTGGCCTCCTCTGCACACTTGTATTGAACAATTCTACCAAATTCAAGGGTCAAGCGAGCAAGCTGGCAGGTTATCCTCTGCATTCCCCGAAGCTGAGGGTAAAGAGAGAAACCAGCCTTTCACTCCTAATTCCTGGTCTTTATTTGGACCCGTGGTCTCCATAGTACCACCACGTTTGATGCGACCATGCCACACGTGGTCCCCTGAACCAGGACTTGGTAAATATTCGCCCATTTCTCATTCAGACAGGCAACAGAAGAAAAAAAAAAGCAAGCAGCCGGCCAGCAAATGCTGTCTTCTGCAAGTGCTCTGTAATAAATTGTTCTTTCAGCAGTGCAGAAGACAGATTTTTCTTTCCTCTGCTTCTTTCCTCCTTTGCTGGGAAACCACCAATGGGAAGCTGGCTTTCCCACCTGGCCCTGGCTCTCTGTGCCCATAAATTTGCCTATGCAATGCCTGTTTACGGGTCGCTGATGGAACACGGAGCCGGTGCATTTTGTAAGCACCGGGTAGATAATCATGGTAATTGATGTTTGGAGCTGTGAGCTCCTAGGAGCACGGGGTCTCTTTCTCCCAGTGAGGCCCTGCTCTCTGTTATCAGTCCGGCCCATAATTAAATATCACTCTTTTACAATATGTTTCAGGCTCCTTAATGAGTCTAAAGCAGAAATAGTCACCTCTTTCCCCTCTGAGCTTTATTTGCTTGTTATTAAACAATGTTATTGAGCTGCCTTCTTTCCCTGTGTTGCCAAACCTGCATCATTTCCGTTTTATAATTGCACAATTAGAGCCAGGGCTCTGCTTTCATACATCAGCAGGCCCTGCGTGTGTACGTGTGTGCGTGTGTGTGCGTGCGTGTGTGTGTGTGTGTGTGTGTGCAGGGAGAGGGAGAGAGAAGGAAAAAATCAGGTGTTCACAGAGACTACTCAAATGCATCTTATTTTCATTAACTGCCAGATTTTGCAAAATGGGAAGCGATTTATCACGAGCCGTTTTCTCCTATCAACCACCTCCACCAACAACACCGTGACTTTCTCCGTGACCTTGTGCTGTGTTGCGGAGGGTCCAATTTGCTCATTGTGACTCGCTTCATAATCCTGTGCCCCTCCCCCATGGCCTTTTTCTTTCCCTCCCCCAAGCAAAATCCAGTCATTTATATTCCGAGGCTAAACGGTCCTCTTTTTTGCCCCCAAAGCTGGCGAGCTGTATAACACTAGTAATTCCTTCTAACGAATTTCCAGAGAGCCCCTCCTCTTACACACGCTTCCCCCCTCTCTCTCTCTCTCACACACACACACACACACACACACGCACATACACGCACACACCCTCACATGCACCCCCTTAAGCTGCTCTAAGCAGTGTATTAAGTAGCTGAAGAAAATCCATTCACATTCTGCTGCGTCGCTTTCTTCCCAAGTCATGAACCCATCACAGACTTTTTCTAGCTGTGGGTTGCCACGGTGAAGATTTACAATGCCAGTTATTCATACATCTGCCTTCTCTTTTCTCCCTCCCTTATTCTTAAATCCCCTGGGCGAGGGCAACCTTGATACTGAGACTCGTAAAATTCATGCAGGCTTATCATCCTTGGTGAAGGCTCCAGGCTGCATCCCACATGCCCCAGCCTGCTCAGCGCCATGACGGGTGGGCCCTGGGCTTTTATTTCCAACTAGGGGGAGGGGGTCGGGAGGACCGAGGTATCATTGTAGGAGACATAATAGAAAACTTATATTGTTTAAAATAAAATCTGTATGTTTCACCGATCATTTATTAAATTTTAAAAATGACTTTTGGGTCTCTTAAGGCCAGGATGCATTTGATGCTGGAATGTTAAATAAAAAGTGATCTTAGTTTGAGTAAGGCGATATCAGAAAGTACACTCATCAGTGTTCAGGAGCTAACGGAGCCAGGACACAGACCTCCTTAGTTCTCATCAAAAAACCGGCAGGAGAAAGCCTCAGTGCTCTGTAAGATGTCCATTTGATGGCCAACGTTTGCTTTGTAATTTTTTCACATAATTATTTCTGCTTCTCTTGATTATTCTTAAATTCATTGTTCTTAAAGAATGTGAAAAAGTGAGAAAATAAACATTTTCAACAGCAAAAAATTAATATTTTAATGAAGTCACTGAAATTTTCCCCGGTCTGAAAAAGAAATTAATCCCATGGTAACGTAATAGAGAACTATGGCCAAATCATTAAAAATAAAAAAAAATAAAAAAAAGACTTGTAACCTATCTGTAACATATTACTGGGAAATAATGATGACCGTAGCAGGTGACACTCTGGAACCCTTTTTAAAAAGTTGACAAAATGATTTTTAGCTGAGTTGAAATAGAATTTTATCTCAGAATTGTCATTTTGTTTTTTTTTTTTTAAACTTCTATTTTAAGTTGTAACTTTCAAAAATATGAACTTTGGCCTCCCTGGCATCCTTCAGTCCCCAAGTTTGGGCTGTGGTTGGTGTGACCACAGGGGCACTTTCCCCTTCATCACACATCCTTCCGTGCTCTGACCTCGGCCACCAGTGCCCCAGAGGGGACAGGTGTGTGATGCTTGAGCTGTGTGGGCCCAACTTGGGGCAGAGCTACTCTGGGGCCACATTCTGACTTACTTTGAATCATCAATGAGAGCTACACAGGTGACCTTTCAGACAGTGCTCAGCTCTGAGAGAGGCTATAGATTTTTACCTTTTATCCAGGAGTCCAGGAAGGTGTTAGAGAGAAAGCTGGTGTCCCCAGCTTCCTCCTCTGTAAAACAAGGACAGTATGCCGTATTACCCTTAAGGTCCTTTCTTAGAGTTCCACGATCTAGCTGTGACTCCATTAAACATAGGCAAGGACTAGCCTAACCAAAAAGTTCTCTTTTTCCAGTTCAGCTTAGGGGCGGAGCTCAGCCTCCCCTGGGTAGCTCAGCATGATCTGGGGTCTGCCTTCACTCTTGAGGTCATGGCTGCACCATTTAGGAAACGGCCTCAGAACACAACACTAGGTAGTGTTTTGGTGCAGAAACTCAAGCTTTTGAGTTATAGTCCACAGAAAACTGGGAAACAACCACAAGCAGCAGCTGTTGCTATATTTTCTGAAACTGCATCCTTGAAGCTAGGATAAGACAAAAGCAACATAAGAAGTTCTGTAGTATTTTATCATGTGATTTTTAATTTAATTTTTTTTCCTTTCTGGCCGAATCTCTTTCCTTCTAGGTAGACCTTTCCTCTTGCAAACCATTTCCTGGCCCATTCTTATCCCCATGGCTTCTGGGTACCACTGCCCTCCTATTTCAGAAGTCTGAGCCGGTGGATCTGACCCCCTCCACTGGCCCTGAACATACCTCTGAAGAGTGTCACCTATAGCATCTTACTGCCCTGTGGCCTCATCTCCTTTTAGCAAACCATCTAACCTGTACATCTGAGGATAATTAAGTTGACATTCAGTTAAACTTGCAAAACAATCAATGGCAGGATTTCCCTGGTGGCACAGTGGTTAAGAATCCGCCTTCCAATGCAGGGGACATGGGTTCAATCCCTGGTCAGGGAATTAAGATCCTACATGCCTCTGAGTAACTAAGCCCGTGAGCGGCAACTACAGGGCCTGCACGCTCTGGAGCCCAAATGGCACAGCAAGAGATCCTAAGTGCGGCAACTAAGACCTGACACAGCCATAAATAAATAAATAAATAAATAAGTAATCCATGGCTACTCACAAATAAAACGCTGGATTTTACAAGGTACAATTCCACCTGCCTTTCTTATCTCCCTGGATCCTAGGTCTATCTGGGAAAGCAACTTACCAGCAAACCCTTGTTTCCATCTGAGACAGTTTCCTCCTCTGCCTATTGAGTAAAGGCAATAATCCCAACCAACTTCTCAAGATCCTAAGACTCAAGTACAATAATGTGTGCATAATTTTAAATATTCTGGAATGTACTATGTTGATATATTATCATCAACCTTCATTATGATTAATCTATCAATTACTATGATGATAGACACCATGGCTTTCAAACGTTTTGGACCATGGCCTCAAGAGAGAAATACAGATTTTACCTAGTATATCAGAATACACCTATGTAATCAGAGCTGATACAAATGTTTCCCCAAAAGAATACAGCTTTACTCCCTGTGAAGCATTCTGATACTTTTTATTCCATAGATAGAAAATTTTCTCACCTCAGAATGGTCCTCAACTGGATTTTGTAAAGGATGGGAGTGGCGCACCATGTTACTTTAGGTGGGAGCCCCTGTGGGCCTACGTGGAACCTCTGTGTGAATTAGGAGGAGGCCACCCTTCCTCCAGAACCAGAGCCTGCAGACTGGAGAGTGGAGCAGGGCTGGATTGCAGGCTCTACCTGCCCCGTCAGCTGGAAGCCTCATCTGAGAGCTCTGTGCATACAGCCCTGTACTGAAACCTGGTCGGTGTTGGGGTTGGGGAAGGGGAGTTGAATGAAGTATGGAAAAGCATTATGCAAGGCTCTGCAATTGATTTGGGGGTAACATGAACGGTGTCGGGTATTTCCAATCTACCTGTGGCCAGATACAGCCAGCAATGCAAGGGTGGTCTAGAAAGGAGAGACAGCACAGATGGACATGCATTTCGCTAATTCTGAAACACTGTGAGAAACCTAAATGGAAAGCGAGGAAGAGAACAGTGGAATAAGATTTATCAAAAACTCACCTTTGTGTCCATTATGTAGCTCTTCGAGTGAAGGAGGATGTCTTGAGGACCATCGTATTTCTGACTCCGCTGCAAATTCTTAAAACCGTCTTGATCCACCAGCAAACATCAACCTCCATCCTAAGTTGCAGAAGTAGAAGCTGTGAGAAGATCTCCACAAGTTTCTCCTCCAAAGGGCATCCAACTTTTGTTGCCCCCATTCCTGTCTTCGGACAGGTGTGGTAGGCAAAAGATCACATCAGAGCATTTCTGAGCTCCCCGAAGGTCATCTGACCAGGAAATTCATTGGCCGATCTGTCCTATGACGGGCCAGGAAGGACACTGGACTCTGCTAGACTAACAAGATTAAAATGCGGTTTATTCTTCTTCAAGTTCATACCAAAGTTAACCATTTGAAAATGCAAAAAAAAAAAAAAAAATGCAAAGCAAGGTAACTAAAAACCAGGCAGGTCCTTTCAACATTCAGAATCTGCGTCTTTATAGAAGTTTCCTATTTAACCCAATATATGACCTTGACTTCTGCTAGGTGACATACTATATTGAACTGTTTTCATTAACGTAATATGGGCAGACAGAGCAAAATAACAAAGAATCAAGTATTTTTCTGTTTTTTCCTAATATCTCTTCCTCTGCAACACACACACACACAACCCACAGCAGTGACCCTTTTCAGAGTAAAGCATTGAATCTGAACAGTAATAAAAATATTTTAATCCAAAACATTTTCTAAGTATATAATGTATTACCATAATTCACTAGTCTCTTTTTCTCCTTTTGTTTTTATAGCTACTTTTTTCCAGTTTTATTGAGATACAATTGACATAGCATTGTATAAGTTTAAGGTATACAATATAATTTGATAATGTGACTGTATCATGAAACGATCACCACAAGTGTAGTGAATGTCCTTCACCATACAGTTACAATTTTTTTCCTCTGTGATGAGAACTTTTAAGCCCTACACTGTTAGCAATTTTCAAATATACAAAACAGTATTGTTAAAATAGTCACCATGCTGTGCATTACCCCCTTAGACCTTATTTATCATATAACTGGAAGTTTGTACCTTTGACCTTGTACTTTTTAATAGCTGTTTTTAAAGCTCACGGCAAGTATTGTTCTTTAAAAATGGTAAATATTTGGAAATGTCTTATAATTTCAAGGAATTGGAAGGACAACTGAACTCATTTTTTATATTCTTCACATGAAGCATGCCTTTCTGATGATGTGACTTTGTTCCGTCACCAGCTGAAAATATTGGTCAATAGCACAAGAGACTTACTCTGCTTTGGGTATGCCTGGACATGGGGCTGGCACCCTCCTCTCCTGCTCCTACAGGAAAAACAATAGCCTGCACGCCACCAAGTCACCTAAAGGAAATGAAGGCCTAGGTCCTTGGAAAATCCATCTTAGTATCCACTTTACCTCTTCTCTTTCGTGCTGTATTGTTACCTTAAAATCATTACGCTGTCAAAAAATGTCTTTTCGGTCCTATCCCCAGTCTTTTGACACTCTTAAGAAGGTAGGTGGTGTAGGAAGAAAGGAAGTATCTCCTTTATGCAGACAAAGCCTGCCAGCAGCGCTGCTAAACTTGGGTCATAAAGGACCTTGGCCAAGTTCAACACAGAGTGGTGTGCTCTACTTGGCCTTATCAGATGTTTACCTGTTTGTTTCAAATTTTTACCCAGAATAGCATCTTAGAGACCAGAGTTTTTTTTTTTTTCACAATCATCACTGGATGGAAGTAACCATCACTGTCATCTTTCTCTGCCCCAGACAGCCTTGTGCACCTGCCACCCCCATTTGTTTTGTATGCTTCTTACACAATCCCCAAGTCTCTTGATCTTCAGGGAATCTTTCTTCCCCTGCTTCCTTTATGAACTTTTAGGGAGAATAGGAAGCAGATTTCATGGGGCTGCAAAGGATGTAGATCCATCTATAGCAATGTGGATGGGTGGATATCCAAATTTTAATCTCAGAGAGGCTTCAAGAACTTAAGCCTGATTGTGGGGGGTTCGTCTCTGGGCAAGAATG
The DNA here is from genome assembly GCF_030028045.1 of Hippopotamus amphibius kiboko. Classification (NCBI taxonomy): domain Eukaryota; kingdom Metazoa; phylum Chordata; class Mammalia; order Artiodactyla; family Hippopotamidae; genus Hippopotamus; species Hippopotamus amphibius. Next base: position 81,579,512 of record NC_080192.1, read on the forward strand.
CCACTTGCAGTGGGGTTGGGAAAAAGAGACCAGCAAACACCCAGTTCCTGGGATTACATCTGTGTTGAAGCAAGACCTACTTCTGCCAGCATCATTGCTCTGGGCTAGGTTTCCGCCACTGCTCTAGAAGACGGGGTTCCCTAGGTAAACAATCTCCACTGAACATGTTCAGGCAGGGCCTTCAGCAGGAAAGCTTCTGAGAAGATGGAACTGCCTGGGAAGTTCTCCAGTACATTATTATCAAGCTGTACGCTCCCTGTTAGTGCCTTGGCATCTACAGTCTAGTCTTCTCACCCAGATTTTATCTCCTTCTTGCCTGGACCCTCTTGAGATAATTTCTCCTTCTTTGATGCCAGATCTTTTACTGGGCCCAGTCTTTTGGGTGCCAGTTTTCTAACCAGCATCATGATTTGCAAACAGACATCCTGAACTCTGGGGTGGCTTTCTTGGGTATAAGTTACCTGGCTGTTTCTCCCTTTGGTGGCCAGCCTCTCCGTACTTGACTTTAGCCCTGTTCCCCTTGCCTACCAGGAGACTATCTTTTCTGACTTCAAAGCTCGGAACCTTTCTCTCTGTTCTCATAGCAACATAGATATACCTATATTTTGACTCATTACATTATATTGTAAAGACTTGTTGAAGGCAGAGTCCATCTCACAAGCCATGAGTATCAGGAAAATAGGAAAAATCAGAAGTGCCGCTTCTAATCTCAGAAATACAGAAGAGGCTATTAATTATAGATATTCAGTATATGTTTGTTGACTGAATAAATGAAAATGAGACTCCCTGATTTACAACCTTATGTAACCAGCTCCCCTAAAACATTCATATTTCTGTATTTAATTGGCCAAACACACAAATAAAAATCTGTTTAAATTGGATTTATCATTTTGGCTAATTTCAGATAATACTGACATATAAGTGTGTTACAGATATAAATTCTATAATGTCACCTTACTACCGATATTAGATGGAACTTTAGCCATCGTGTGCACTTTGAATATGTGGAAATCCTATTACTTATTTACCACTTATAAGATGGTTATCCAGATATCGCTTGCATGTGGAATCTAAACCATGATACAAATGAACTTATTTACAAAACAGAAATAGACCCACAGACATAGAAAACAAACGTATGGTTACCTAAGGGGAAAGGGCAGGGGAGGGATAAATTAGGAGTTTGGGATTAACATATACACACTTCTGTATATAAAATAGATAAACAACAAGGTCCTACCATATAGCACAGGGGACTATATTCCATATTTTATAATAACCTATAAGGGAAAAGAATATATATATATATAAATTTAAATATTTATAAATACAAATTTATTTATATATAAATATGTAACTGAATCACCTTGCCATATACCTGAAACTAACACAATATTGTAAATCAACTATACATCAACTTAAAAAACGGTGGCTCTCCAAATGAGTTAATTAATAAGTTATTGGAAGACATAGTTTGATAATAAAATGCACAGATTTAAATTTTTATATCAGTATAATATTTGATCTCTGTAAGTTTTTTTTTTATTCTTGGAAATGAAACTAATGGATTCCTTCTAATGCTTGAGGGTGCTATTATTATCCTAGGGAGGACTTGAGGAAACTTGTTTTCACAGCTGAAGAAAGAACACGGAGATAAAATTTTGCACCAATTTTATAACCCCTTTGGTTTCAGTAATTGACAAGGTTTCCATGTCTTTTATGCGTCCCTGTTACCACACTAGAGGTGCCATTGGCAAATGGCAGTCTTACTGTGGGATCCCCACCACGAGGAATGTGCCCCGGATTCTTGTTTTGCAGGAGCTCAGTATCTCCCTGGATACCTTTCTACCTGAAGACAGATACTAGTGGAATCATGGCTGTGGGGTGTAGGCATGTTCCAAAGCTTTCCAGGTGAAGTGGCTGGAAGAGGGTCCCAGGAGAAATTCTGCCTTTCTCAGCCTTGTCCTCTTCGTGCCACAAACTTGAAATGGATATTTCAAAGTACTCTTAGTAGAGACTGTAAGAATCATAGCTATTCTGTGTTTATCCGACGTTCCATATCCTTGATTTGGGCAGCACTAATATTCTTCCTGTGGTCGTGCTCGGGAAAGCTTGTGAAATAAGAATAATAATATTTTAAACAATTGAATTTTGGGGGAAAAAAAGTCCATCATTCACGCCTTTTTTTTACCTTAGGTTTTGCTTCTCATTCAAGCTCAGACACTGTGAATATTCCTCCTGGAAAAGAGTGTACAGGTGGAGGAATTGGGCTGCCCTGAGGTACAGTGACTTTCCAAGGGCAACGCCAACTATGCAGTATCAGAGCAGAAGGTTTGGGCTTCTGAATGTCAGCCCAGTGTTCTGTACCTAAATCATAACGTGTCCACATCATGTTCAATTCAAACCCTATTTGTTTTCTTTCTTCCCCTTTCTTTTCTTCCTTCCTTCCTTCCTGCCTCCCTCCCTCCCTCTCTCTCTTTCTTTCCTTCTTTCTTTCAGTTCATGGAGGGCATATCAGAAGTTCTAAGAAGTTTAAATCAGCCCATTCAAAGAATAGATAAAATCCAGTTCTTTCTTTCCTTCTCTATATTTTTTTCAGATTCTTATGTTCTAAAATAGCGAGCTTCAGCAATACATGCTGTCTTTTTTCCAAGGCACGTTACTCTTTCACAAGTGTGAGTTTTAAAAACAGTTTTGCTAAGAAGATGGGTCAGAGACAACCATTTGTAAATGGAGAGATGGAGGTAGAGAGTGATGAGGCCATTTACTCAGGGCCACTCATGAGTAAGCCCAGGCTCCCATGGACTTTGGAAACTTAATTTATTCCAGAGAAGGGCCAAGTTCCAGACTATGCAACTTACACATGAAAAGGCAACCCAAACAAGACTACTTTCCTGAATTTTAAATAGAAGTCTCAAATTGCTTGCAAGTAAGCATAAAACTCCAAGTTTTACTGTGCAAAATCCTATAGTATAGGCACACAGATGGACCAATCAGCAGGAAAATGATGACTCAAATGAGAACAAAAAACACCTTCTCAACAATATTAAAATTACATTGTAGGATGCATTGTGCTTGTTGGGAGATAAAATACTTTTACTTGTATGTAGGTTTAGCAGTCTTCATTACCAATACACAATCAAGAAATAATAAAGTATGAATATTTCCCTTTTGTGTGTTTCATGTTCAATTACAAACTTAAAATTTTGAGGGGGCTCACCCTTGACTTTTAGACAAATGTTACCTAAGCGATGGAAATCTGAACAAACTATCATAACAGGAACTTACATTCGCAAATCACGTTACAGTTTTCCAAATGCTTTGCTGTACAGTATATTTGATCATGATATATACCCTGGAGTACATTTTCCATTCCACAATTTTCCATGTCCAGGCCGAAATATGGGCAACACTGCTGCAAGACAAGACACCTGGATGAGATCCCAAAAGGTAGCCCCCGGGGTTAAAACCTCAGTGATGGCTACAGAGCGAATGCAGGCAGATATCAAGAAGTTTTGGTCAGAAAAAAGAGAAGTCTGTAAAACCACAGGTTCAACAAAGAGGAAAACAGGATGAAAGAGGAAGGTCTTCGACACAAAACAAGTCTGGCTTTAGGCCGAATGCTATCCCCCTGTGGTCTCCTCCTCTGTTCCCTAGAAGGGATGGGTCCGGGAATCCTGGTGGAGTGTTCTGGCCCCACAGGTGTGCACAGAGTTTGAAGGTAGACAGAGAGTATTCTAACTACAGCTGCAGGTGAAACCAAACCCAAAGAACTGAGATGTTTAGTAAAACACTTACATCCAGCGATATTAATTTTTCTTTCTAATTTTCCTTAGCTATTTATCATGATTTCTTGATTTTTATGTTGAACTCTGCATGCATGTGAGTATGCTTGTGTGTGTGTGTTCATGCATATAGATATATATAAAACAAATGCAACTTTGAATGTTTAAGTACACAATAAAAAGGTGAAAACTTTCAAGGCAGATAAAATTAGCCCCAAATAGACAGTGCTGTTATTTACTTACAAAAATAACCTTTAAATTTCCATTTCTGACTTTGCTAGACTTGACCTTACATGAGCCTGCATTCTCAGCATTGGTTTACAAAACTCACATAATCAGAGAAAAAAAATATTTTGAAAATAGAAAATAGGCAATGAGAAAAGAGAAATATTCCACACAGCATCGTATGGATAGAAATGTAACTTAAAACAGGTTGACTATTTAGAACATGAATGAAAATTCTGAGTTTGTATGTTTAGCTTGGGTTCTATTTATGCAGCCACTCTCAAAGTAAGGGAAGAAATGGAAGATATTTTTAACAATGATCTATCTATGTATTCAAAATAGTCTCAGGGTTTAACAGAATTTCATACTATGTTATGGCTTGGAATGCACTAAATAGATTTATAGGTAAATTTCCCAAAACAAATCATTTGAGGCAATATCATAAATGGAAAGATTCTGTACCAAGAATTTTTTTTTGCCAGAAAGATACGGATGAATTAACACCATAAGCTTGAAATGGTAATTTTATGTTAATCATCTTCTGCGTTTCGAAGTGCATGGATACTTCTGTGCAATGCACTAGTGTATTCTTGTGTGTGCTTGTGTGTGTGCACAGGCATCGGTGTGTGTCTGCACCTCTAGATATTAATGGTGAGTTTCCTTTTCAGGTTCATCATAGCAAATTCCAAATGAAGAAACAAATGGCCTTGACATTCCATTTAACAGACTCTGGGTGGCACCATCTAAGGAGCAGATGTAAGGTTGCACTTGGCACTATTTTCTTTATTTGGGCTACAAACTCCATCCAAATTGTGAAGGACTTTCCACATTAGTAATTAATAGAGCCCCATTATGCTAACTATCATCCAACTTAGGACATCTTAGAGGAAAGATAAGAGATGAATAATTTGAAGTAATTTTCTTGTAATCATGCCAATCACTTGAGCAAAGTAGTTATT